>NC_135784.1:206421927-206689427 GCF_051106095.1 Pogona vitticeps
TGCGTCAGCCGCATGGTATAAACGGAGGCTGAACCAGCCAACACCAGCAAGCATCAAATTCTGGAAAGAGCATCCTGCAATATGAATATTCATCTGCGTTCTACTAACCCAGTTTTCATGGTGTTAATACCACTGGCTGCAATGAAACAAGACAGAGAGAAAATGAAGCCTTAGTATCTGCTGGAATGTTGGATGGATCGCTTCCCCATCTCATCTCACACTGTTCAATCACATTAACAAATCTGGATAAAAAGCCCCTCATTGTCCTTTTGGCAAATTCACAAAATTACACTTGTTCACTGCAATGTTAATTAACGCTGAACAATTGCCACCCTGGATGCTTTATTAACATGAACTGGAATCCCTATTTGGCTCTTGTGTATACACTGAAAGGGTGGAACACTCTGATCAGGCAGCTGAGCGGCATTTGGTTTGCTCCAACAGCAAAACAAAATCTGATAGGGAGATGGTTTTTGTTGTCACGTGACATCATGTTGCCGCTGACTTACGGGGACTCTGTGAATGAGAAATCTCCCACATGTCCTGTCCTCAGCAGCCCTGCACAGCTCTTGCATGTATCTCAAGATGGTGACTCTCTAGGGAGACAATATGAGGGAGACCTCATATTTGCTCTTCCTCTTTTTCTGCTGCCTCTTCTGCCTTTCCCAGCATTATCATTTTTCCCCCAAGGAATCCTGTTGTCTCATGATGTGTCCAAAGTAGATTCAACATCACCATTTTTTGCCTCCAGAGGTAATTCAAGCTTGATTTAATCTCGGATCCACTTGTCTGTCTTTCTGGCAGTCCAGTCTTCAACACTCTCCTCCAGCACCACATTTGAAATGAATATTTTTTTTCCACCCATTACTGTCCATCTTTCACACCCACACATGGTGATCAGAAATACAGGAATGTGGATGATCTTGATCTTGGTCTCCAGTGACACATTCTTACACTGAATGATTTATGCTAATTTTTTCACTGCTGTCCTTCTGAGTCTCAGTCTTCTCTTGATTTATTGGCTGCAGTCTCCATTTGGGCTGATGATTGAAACGAAGTATACAAAATATGTAACTATTTCAATTTCTTCATTGTCAGCATTAAAGTTGTGCAGTTCTTCCATAGTAGGATTTTGATCTTCATTTTCGTCTGCAGTCCTGCGTCAGAACTTCTTGGGCACTTTCTGCCAGTAAGATGGTGTCATCTGCATATCTTGAATTATTAAAGTTTCTTCCACTAATTTTTATTCCTCCATCTGAATCTAGTCTTCCTTTCCATATAATATGTTCTGTGTATAGACTGAACAAACAAGGGAATAAAATGCACGATTTGTCTATAGTGTAGGTTCTTAACCTGTGGTCCGCAAACCCCTGGGGGTCCAAGATGTACTTCCATGGGTTCTTCAAAGCCTTGAAGAAATGTTATGAAGTTCTGCAGTTAAAACAGGAAGGAAGGAAGGAAGGAAGGAAGGAAGGAAGGAAGGAAGGAAGGAAGGAAGGAAGGAAGGAAGGAAGGAAGGAAGGAAGGAAGGAAGGAAGGAAGGAAGGAAGGAAGGAAATGTAGAACAAAATCTTCATTTCCTTTGCTTGTTTGTGTAAAAATTTCCCCCTAACCTGCTACCTTGCCACCTTCATTAAAAACAAGCAAAAGTAAAAACTGATTATGAAAATAACTGTTTGATATTTCTGCACATGGTGAGAACATGCAACTGAGTGATGCCGAGTGGCTGAGAGACAGCACATATTTCTTGCAGTCTCAGAAATCTTAGGAAGAGAGTCGGAGTCAGTCAGTGTCAGTGTGACTGAGTGCTGGAATGGACTTCATGATTGTGTTTCTTCTTCAATTTCTGCTAAAAAGCATTTGGTTATTGTTGGGTAAAGTAACTTTTCAATATTATTGCAATGAATTTCAGAACAATACATTTTGGCTGAGCCTCAGAATGGATCTCTAGTTGAATCTGAAATGTAAAAGAATTCATGGAAAACTTTAAATAAATATTTGACGCACTTGAGGGTAGGAATCTTTCATTAAGTCTTGGTGGTACACAGCAACAAAAGATATTTAAAGGTGGTCCATGGTAAAGAAAAGGTTAAGAACCGCTGGTCTATAGGAAACCATTCGGTTTCTCCATATTCTGTCCTAACAGTAGCTTCTGTTAGGACAATCAAGTACTGAGTAGAGATGGGGGTATTTGTATACAAATACCACCACACAGGTGGACATAACGAGGGTCCTGCCCCCTGGGGCCAGACCTTCCACTCACCTTCTACTGCTGCTGCAGGCTCTGCGCTCCCTTCCTATCACTCCAGAGCTCGCGGTAAGCCAGCCACTCTTCAAGCTGGCAGAGAGGCTCGTCATCTTGCCCCCTGCCAAGAGTGGCTAATCGACCACAAGCTCTGGAGAGATAGGAAGGGAGTGCAGAGCCTGCAGCAGCAGCAGACAGTAAATTGACAGTCCATAGGATTATGGAGAAAGCCAGAGAGTTCCAGAAAAACATCTACTTCTGCTTCATTGACTATGCAAAAGCCTTTGACTGTGTGGACCACAGCAAACTATGGCAAGTCCTTAAAGAAATGGGAATGCCTGACCACCTTATTTATCTCCTGAGAAACCTATATGTGGGACAGGAAGCAACAGTTAGAACTGGATGTGGAACAACTGATTGGTTCAAAATTGGGAAAGGAGTATGACAAGGCTGTATATTGTCCCCCGGCTTATTTAACTTATATGCAGAATACATCATGCGGAAGGCTGGACTGGAGGAATCCCAAGCCGGAATTAAGATTGCCGGAAGAAATATCAACAACCTCCGATATGCAGATGATACCACTCTGATGGCAGAAAGTGAGGAGGAATTAAAGAACCTTGTAATGAGAGTGAAAGAGGAGAGTGCAAAAAACGGCTTGAAACTCAACATAAAAAAACAAAAAACAAAACCAAGATCATGGACACTGGTCCCATCACCTCCTGGGAAATAGAATGGGAAGATATGGAGGCAGTGACAGATTTCACTTTCTTGGGCTCCATGATCACTGCAGATGGAGACAGCAGCCACGAAATTAAAAGACGCCTGCTTCTTGGGAGGAAAGCGATGACAAACCTAGACAGCATCTTAAAAAGCAGAGACATCACCTTGCCAACAAAAGTCCGAATAGTCAAAGCTATGGTTTTTCCTGTAGTGATGTATGGAAGTGAGAGCTGGACCATAAAGAAAGCTGACCACTGAAGAATTGATGCCTTTGAATTGTGGTGCTGGAGGAGGCTCTTGAGAGTCCCATGGACTGCAAGGAGAACAAACCTATCAATTCTAAAGGAAATCAAGCCTGAGTGCTCACTGGAAGGACAGATCCTGAAGCTGAGGCTCCAGTACTTTGGCCATCTCATGAGAAGAGAAGACTCCTTGGAAAAGACCTTGATGTTAGGAAAGTGTGATGGCAAGAGGAGAAGGGGACGACAGAGGATGAGATGGTTGGACAGTGTCATCGAAGCAACCAACTTGAATTTGACACAACTCCAGGAGGCAGTGGAAGATAGGAGAGCCTGGCGTGCTCTGATCCATGGGGTCACGAAGAGTCAGACATGACTAAACGACGACCCCTTGTTATGTCCACCTGTGTGTATGTGTGTGGGGGGGTTTCGTATACGAATACAAATACCTCCATTTCTAGTACTGAGGCATGGCCCTTTCTTTCAGATTAACCTATACTTTCTCATGATCCCCGCAGTTAAAGGCTTTGCTGTAGTCTATAAAGCATTGACTGATCATCTTCTGAAATTCTTTGGTCCTCCAGTAGCCAGTGGATATTTGCAATTTGATCTTGAATCTCTTCCTTTTTAGAATCCAGCTTGAACATCTGGCATTTCTCACTCCATATAAGATAAAAGCCTGTGTTGCAACACCTGGAGCATCAATCACATTGGTTGCATGGGGAATTAAAGCAACAACCCTATACTTACTGCACTCCTTAGCATCTCCTTTCTTGGGAGTAGGAATTTCACATCAATAAATAAGCTGTTGATCCTGCCCCGACACTCTTCAGATTTTCTTGCTAACATGATTAAAGAAAACTTGTTCCTTCATATTTATGCATCTACCACCTGTTGCAAAGTAATGACTATATGCAATACAGCAGTGAGTCACAGTGTAAATGATTAGCACAGGTACGGATTAATACATGATCTGCAGGAAAACCCCACCCATTTTCTCCTTCAAACACTTTGTTAAACCACAGCGAATCATATTCTAGCAATGACCGTCTTTATTAAACAAAGGCGCATGAGCTCTGTGCACCTGTTTTGGTAAGAAAGGGGTTTAAAGAAACAATTTGAAAGAGCAAGCAGAAATGAAATTTCAGCTATTTCTGGTTTTGTCCAAATAGTGTGATAGAGTTTGTGATTGGTCTGGGGTGTGAAAAATTGGAAATCTAAAGTTGCCCAGCCTGGATTAAGGGATAATTTGTCTTTAGTCATAACTAGGCACCATAATTAATCACTGTTTGCAATCAACAAATGTTACCCCTTTGGTGTATCTTCAAGGGATGCAAAACTTATAGGTTGGGGGCAGCATGCACCCCAGAGGTCCATTGGGTGGCTCCCATGGGAGAGACTGCCTGCTTTCTGAAAGTCATTTTCAACTATTCTGTCTGATTCCACCATGAATAAGAGAACTTGGAGTAGAAGAATGAAGAAGGAAAAAATGTGATGTTTTCCTGCTGGTACTAATAATTGAGCCCCATCCTCACTGCTGCTATTCAACATGAGAAAAGTCAAGAACTGCACTTGAGGACATTCCTTCACTTTCAGTGTGTGAACTGTGGTGATTGGACAACACCGACACCCTCCCTCCCTCCCTTGGGCTCAGCCTGTCACAGACATCACAATGCTGTGTTTAACTGGAATGGCCCTTAGAGAAAGGAGAGGGGGTGGTTGCGGTTGAGGGGAAGGAATAATGGAGGGAGCGCTGGAGGGAGAATTGGAAAGGAGAAAGAGAAGTGTGGAGCACTGAGATACAGTTGCATCCTGTTCTTTGGTGAAGTTCTTTTACTTTTTTTTTTAAGGAATCCTGAGGTAGGTTCCAGAGAAAAGAAATAAACAGGGGCACAGGAGCCCCAGGCAAATAAGAAGTGGGTGCCACAGGGACTCATGTTCACAATTGCCTTGTGACCAGTTGTGCTCAGGCAAATGTGTGCTAACACAACAATACAACTCTAAAGTCTAGATACAAGAAATCAGTATGGTGATCAGATTGAGAGAAGAGCTTCCTAAAAAAAAAAAAAAATCTTAAAGCCCAAACAGGGAAATTTCCAGAGTGGCAAAACTAAAATAATTTAAAACTCAGCAGGCAATGCAAATAAATAAAGGTTTTAAAAATATCTGGGGCAAAATAATTGCCTGGCACCAAAAATATGTTAGGGCTAGGCAGAACTCTGGAATGGCAGGCATGCCATAACTGGGGGGGGGGGCTACTGCTCAGAAGTCCCACTCCTGAACAATGACTCACTACATAGCACCATGGGAGGGCATTTCATGAGCTTGAATTAGTAGTATTTACATCAATTTCAGTATTAATGAATATCCTTCTTCTTGATTTGGATGAGGACCAAGGCGCTTGAATCTTATTAAGGTGAAAATCTTTTGGGTGCCTGATTCACGTGATTGGTAGGTCTGTGTTTCCCCTGAAAGAGCATGTTTACAGTCTGCGGGTTCTTCTAGATCCATCTTTACCACTGGAGATTCACATGCCTGTTACTGCTGAGGATGCTTTTTCCTAACTTCAGCCAGCCACCATGTGTCCGGCCACAATGGTACAGGTACTGGTAACCTTAAGACTGGATGACAGCAGTGTGCACTCTATGAAGCCGTCCTCCCACCCAGCTGATCTAGAACCTGCAGCTAGCACAGAAATCAGTTTCCCTGTTTTTGTTGGGTTTCACTCCTTATCAGCTTATAATACTTCTGCTGAAGGCTCTGCACTTGTTTTTTTTAATCTACTGCTAAATGTCAGCTTCAGCATTTTCAGGTTCAGTGCATGAAGTCCCAAAACAACTTAGGAATATGTTACCTAACAATGCACTTTTTTCTGTATCATCCTGGCCAGCTGCAGTTTTCTGAGATGCTCATAGTGGTTCCCTATGTCACATTCCTGGGGGTTTCAAGAGCAAAGTCTGATAAGCCAGTCCAATATCAGAAGTTCAGAGGATGCTGAGCCAATACCAAAATGCCAAAGCCAAATCACACACCATAAGCCAAGGTCAGGGTCCAAAGCCAAAATGCCCAACGTAGTCCAGGGTCAGAGTCCAAAGCCAAGGGTCCAGAGAACAAGGTTCAAGGTAGACAGGAGCGTGGATGCAAGCCAGAGATTTGACTTGTTGTTTCCACAAGCTTCCCAGTCGGCTGGGAACTGATTATACAGCAAAAGAGTCACTGAACTTCTGGAAGCCTTTCATCTTGTCAAAACTCAGGGCTAGTTGACCTGATGTTTCTGCAGGCAGCATTCAAGCGATCCTCTGACCTTTGCGACATAAGTCTTTGCCAAAGTCTAGCCCTTACTCTGGCTACTGGGGGAGGAGAATCTGGTAGCAATTCATCTGTCTGTGCTTCTAATCGCTCAGCATTCTTGTCAGCTGTAGTTAACCCCTCAGGTTCCAGATCTTCGGCTGAACTCATGACACTATTCCCCTCCGCAGGGATCCCCTATTCAGATGGCCCGGGTCGTTCAGGATAGGTGGCATGGAACTGCTGTACAAGGTCAGGGGTGTGTAAGTTATGGGTGGGTTCCCATGACCGATCTTCAGGGCCGTAACCCTCCCAATCTATGAAGTACTGAAGGCCTCCCTGGTGGATTCGGGAATCCAGGATCTGACGGACCTTGTATTCCTCTTTGCCATCGACCAAAATGGGTGGAGGTGGAGCCAGGGGTAGAGATTGGGCAGGATCTGTTGCTGCAACAGGAACAAGGAGGGGCCGATGGAAAACTGGGTGAATACGGAGAGTAGCTGGGAGTTGTAACCGGAAAGCAACGGGGTTGATTTGGTCTGTGATTAAATAAGGTCCTATAAATCAAGGGTCCAACTTGTGGGACCGGCCAGGTTGGGGAGATAACGGGTGGAAAGCCAGACCTCATCCCCTGGTTTCAGAGGTGGCCCTTCTTGCCATTTTCTGTCTTATAAGCATCCTTAGCTTGCTGAAGCTGCTCTCGCAGTAGGTCTTGGAGAGTCTGCAACCCATGTATGTGAGCATCAGCAGCAGGAACTATGGTTGACGGCAGGACAGCAGGGAAAAAACAAGGGTGGTACCCATAGGTGGCTGCAAATGGGGTCTGTTTTCAGCCAGGGGTAGCAGAGTAGCCCAATCATCTTGCTGATAGCAGGTATAGCAATGGAGATATTGCTCAAGAGTGGCATTAGTACGCTCAGTCTGCCCATCTGTTTGGGGATGATACGCCGACGACAAGTGCACTTGGGTACCCAAAAATGCTGTGTAAGGCTTGCCAGAACCGGGAGGTGAATTGGGAACCATGATCAGAAATTAAGTGTGTCGGGAGCCCGTGTAGACAGAAAACATGGTGAAGATAGAGCTGGGCTGTTTCAGGAGCTGTGGGAGGCTCGGAACACGGGACAAAATGAGCCATCTTAGTGAACAGGTCCCCTATTACCAGAACACAGGTATATCCTTATGATTGTGGGAGATTCATGATGAAGTCTAGAGATACTGTGTCCCAAGGGCCAGCTGGTACAGGTAATGGTTGTAGCAGCCCTGGAGGCTTGGCAGGTATGTCCTTGGCTCAATGACAAACCTCGCAGGAATCAACGTAACGGGCAATGTCAGCTCGAACCTGGGGCCACCAGAATTCCTGTGTGAGTAGGTGCAGAGTTTTGTACCAACCAGTGTCCTGCAGGAGAGGAATCATGGGTCAGATAGAGCACATCGGTTCGGAGGGGCCCTGGAGGGACATACAGGTGCCCACGGAGTAATAGGAGACCCTGGGGGTTAGTAAAGTCTCCGGCAGGGCCCTTTTGGAATTCCTGCAAGCTTTGCTTGGCCCAGGGATCTTGAGCTTGGCTGGCTCAAATTTCTTCAGCCAGGGACAAATGAGTTGTAGTGGCTATGAACACTGAAGGGGATAGGATAGGTGTAGTCAGAGACTCTTCACAGGTTGGAACAGCGTATTCTGGTTTGTGGGACAAGGCATTGGCTTTCCGATTCTGAGTATGCAGGATGTAGGTAATGCGGAAGTCAAACCGAGAGAAGAAGAGACACCACCAAATCTGGTGTTGATTAAGGCGCCGGGCTGTCTGCAAGTGTTCCAGATTCCGGTGATCTGTCAAAACTTGGACATGGTACCGGGCCCCTTCAAGATAATGCCTCCAGACCTCAAAAGTGGTTTTGATGGCCAGGAGTTCCCGCTCCCAGATGGTGTAGTTGCATTCTGGGGGTGTGAACTGCCGGGAGTAGAAAGCACAGGGCTGCAGTGGCTGTGAGGGATCCTCCTGCTGGGACAGTATTGCACCCAGGGCGACACTGGAGGCATCCGTCTGTGCTTCTAATCACTCAACATTCTCCTCAGCTGTAGTTAACCCCTCAGGTTCTGGATCTTCGGCTGAACTCATGACACCCTATAGCAGTGGTGTCGAACTGTGGCCCTCCAGATGTTCTTGGCCTTCAACTCCCAGAAATCCTGGCCAGCAGAGGTGGTGGTGAAGGCTTCTGGGAGTTGAAGTCCAAGAACATCTGGAGGGCCACAGTTCGACACCACTGCCCTATAGGGTTGAGATCCACCTGGAATCCAACAGGAGTATCAACTCGCATCCTGTAATGTCATTCCAACTGAGATCAAACACACATACACCACCGCTTCTCTATTTTGGTCTCTGATTAAGAGTAATTAGAAAAGTTCCCAATTAGGAAATATATTTCATGTACTGCTTCGTTAATGTTCCATATATACATTTCTGCAGTGTTTTGTTAATGTATTTGGGATTTCTGGGCAACATTCTCTTTGTTCTGATTTATTTTGTAAGATTCCAAAACTTGTTTTGCAGGGCTGGACAAGTATATTCATGGAACACATGGGAAGGTGTATGTGTTTCTTTCCCATTTGAACAGCTCTATTACATTGGATGCAACTCACCAAGCACTTATTAAAAAAAATTGAAGTCATGCAGCAGCTGGCTGTGGTGGATTTTAACTTCCATTCCCCCCTCTTCCCATTGCTATTGTGCATGATGATTATATCTCTGACATTTGCAACTTGGAGGGAAAAATCAAGAAAAGTTCATTATAGTAATTAACAGTCAGAAACTTGGGGATGGTAGGAAAATTATGATTATAGTTTATAAAAATGCAAAGAGGGGAGTTGCTCTGATTATGATTGATTACTTTTCCTAACAAGGTCTGACATTAATCAGAATATGCTGACTGCCTAGGATGAGAGGAACAGTGGTGAAAATATAATGTGCAGATCACCTAAAAGGAATCAGTTGGGTTTTATCACTGGAATGACTAATCTCTTCCTGTGTTAAAACACTATTCCTCTCCCTACATCTGTGTTTGGGGACGTGGTGGCGCTGTGGGCTAAACCGCAGAAGCCTGTGCTGCAGGGTCAGAAGACCAAGCAGTCGTAAGATCGAATCCACGCGACGGAGTGAGCGCCCATCGCTTGTCCCAGCTCCTGCCAACCTAGCGGTCCGAAAGCATGTAAATGCGAGTAGATAAATAGGTACCACCTCGGTGGGAAGGTAACAGCATTCCGTGTCTAAGTCGCACTGGCCATGTGACCACGGAAGATTGTCTTTGGACAAATGCTGGCTCTATGGCTTGGAAACGGGGATGAGCACCACCCCCTAGAGTCGAACACGACTGGACAAAAATTGTCAAGGGGAACCTTTACCTTTACCTCTGTGTTGTATATACACCCATCCACGGTCTCCTCAATCCAACAGCTTTCCTGTCTCTCTGCTTCCATATTGGAATAACTGCATTTCATGCTACAAATGCAGGACTAGGTGATGCCTTTATAGACAACTAAAGAACTCACAGAATCTGCTAGCTTTCATGGATTAGGATGCCCGCTTCATAGTGTCTTGTCACTAGTGCAAATGATAATGACAAACAAAACAATAATATTTGCAGGAAACTCCTTTCTAAAATATCAGTGCTAGTTCAAACCTTTATTTTTCAGTCTTTTTCAGCAGTATGATGAAGGTTGTACTCGACTAGACAATGGTGTTGAGTAGGAATGCAGCATTTGTTTGTTTGTTTACTCCAAATGCCAGACTTTTCCAAGAATTCCTGGAAGTTTTAGCCCACAGATCCACACCTGCAGACATCATCCTTTTACTCACCTGGAGAAAGGCCTAGTCCTCCAAGGATCCAACAGATTCTAGGCCTTCATTTCCTGCCTCAATGCTGCCTGGGAGGAAGCTGCTGTAACACAGGAGGTTGTTCATTTAAGTGGGTTCCGATTGCACCCAAGCCTGGATTAACGGATCAATTGCATTTCAATGCATTCCTATGGGAAATGGTGCTTTGATTTACGACCATTTCGAGTTACGTCTACCTTCTGAAATGGATTATGGTTGTAAGTGGCAGCACCACTGTATTTATTTGCCACTGACTCTGGGCCCTAAGAGTATTAAGAGCATAGGAGAGAGAGAGAGGTTGTTGCGTAAGGTCTTTCCAGAACTGTTACTTCTTGTTTTTGTTGTTTGTCCTTCCTTCTTCTTCTTTTTTTAACTAGCTGCTTTTGATTTTAATCCTGTTGGAGATGTGAATTAAGTAAAGTGTATAGATCCTACCTATGCTTGTTACTAGCATACTCAGGAAAACAAAAAACCCAGGGGTCTGTCTGAAAAATCAATTGTAGACTTTTGTGTTCCCTTGGATTCTACTATACAACATAATTATTCCAACTTCCCTGCACAAAGGCAACCTAGGGCAACTGCCTCAAATACTCTTAACTGTTGTGGATAACTTGGGCATCAGCAATGGAGGGAGATCATCAAAGTGCTACAGTAGGTGACCTCCAACTTGCAAATACTCTTGGCAAGTAGTCACTGGATGCAAGACTCCTGAAAGAACTTCAATTGTATTCATTTTTCAAATTCTTCAGTCTCTGGATCCAAGGACAGTTTTGTGGAGGAATTGGCAGAAAGATCCCATGGACCTGACAATGAGCATGCCAGAAATATTTATACTCAGCTATGCGACCAGTGTTTTCTTTCAGCACAAACAAATCAAAATGTCTTTGATAAGCTCCACTCTTTAAAAACAAGAAATCTCTGGCTTGAATGCAACACTGCAATCTCTTGTCTCCCTGATAGAACTGGGGATTTTAAGAACAGCACCTCCACCAGCCCCCTCAGACACAAACTTGGGAAACTCATCAGCAGGAAATGTGATGGATACTGTACATCAGAAACAAGAGGGAAAGATGCTTGCCCAGCCTTAAAGGGCCAGTGTTCTGCAAGGTGTCTGGAAGAAACAATGCACGACTGGGCTACCAGTTCTGAGAAAACTTTAGAAACTTGGACTGGAATTCATGAGTTTAAAAAATGTTACTGAGGACTCCAATTTAACGTTTTCAAACCCAGATTTAATATTTATAGATGAACACTCTGAAAGAAACCAACTCCCAGCCTCCAGCTGTAGTGGCAACATGCAGACAAAAAGACACAGATGAACAATCTCCAACTACACTTCTCAAGTAAAACATGTCCTCATGTTGGTATGTTGCCAGAGGCTGAAGTCTCGTCAACTAATTCTGAGTGCCATGTTACCATTTTTAACTGGCTGCTAAGAAGGCCAAATAACACATGGGATTCTCTGTGTGGACGAAGACTCTGGAGAACAGGAAGCCCATGGACCAGCACTGGGCCGCTGACCAGGGGTTGGGACCCCTGCTATAAAGCACAAGATTTGGAAACTCCATGGCCCATCTGACTTTGCAGATAGCAAATATGCCTACTATTCTTGGATCCTGTTATATAAATTTGAAGGTACTGCAATATCATTCCAATGGAGATTACATATAACCCATGCAAAGACCAAATTTAAACCAGCTATTAACTTAGTTACCTGAAAGTTAGAAAATATAAGAAGTGGTAACTAAGACTTAAAATATAGAGATGCATTCCCTTCAGAAACCAAAATTGTTAAAGAGTCTGATTACAATTTAAACCTAAACAAAATATCTAGACCTAAAGAAAAATCAGCAACTCATTTATTCCTCTTTTCAACTGTAGCTACAGATACATCTTTCTCTGAAAAACTCATCAAGGTAACTCTTTGTAACTGTACTATAAGGAAGACAGCCAGAGCATTCTTGGGGAAGAAGGCCATTTGAAAAGTTCTAGGACATTTAACTGAATTAAACCTCAAGCAGGATGAAGTTGGAATTCTTGAAATAGTTTTTTTTTAAAGGAAACAAAGGAAAGGCGGCTTTGGGATTTTCACTCAACTATCTTGTGTTCTCATGTTTGGGAACATTTTCTTACTCAAAAGTTCTAAATCAGATAGAAGGATGATCACAGCAGGCAGAATTATTAAATCATCTTCTAACCATAAATTTTACAAGCCCATTGATAAGGCTTCTCTATGTGCTATGAAAGTTCACTTCCTGGGCCCTTCCATCTTCTTGTTTGTTCATTGTCTGGAAAAGAAAAACAAACTTTCCTGCTTTATTGGTTTCCAAACAATTTCTCAGTTTAGGATGAATGAGTTCAAAGGAAGACAATATTCTTCCTATACGAGCAGAGGAAGCTACTGCTGTTAAAAGTGAAAGCATTAATTCAGCAGTCCCAAATCCAAGCACTTAGGTGACTTCCACCAGTTCACTGGTGTGACTTTCTTTAAAACATTAGCAAAAATATTTCATGATTGGTTCCCCCTTAGCTCTGAAGTTTATTAAAGTTGGCATTACAGATGGATGATTGCTGGATACCCATGCCATAGCTAACTCCTGTTACTCAGCAGAGAAGGTTTCACCCTACTACCAGATATTGACAATATTTGCGAGAAAATGAGCTGGAGACAGTGCTTGTCACATTTGTTTTTTTATGCTTGTAATTTAATTCTCTCTGTCTGTGGCTCAGTCAGTCCTTTCCAAATTTCAACAGCATCAGTGACAGATCAGCTATTTTTCTGTATTTTGTTTAAAGATTCAGAAATGGTTTTCAGGATGCTCTGCATATGTTCAATACTTCTTTCAAGCTCAATTTTGGCCATGACAGTGTCATTTATTTTCTCTCACATGTAGCTTCTTGTGCAGATCTGTTCTATTCCCAACAATCTTCTTCTATTCATTGAATTTTCTAAAACTTGCAGTTTAAGAGGTAAGGGGTTGATTCTGTATACCTAGATTTGCAAAGGAACAATGGGATTAAGATTTTTTTTCCTCAACTCTGTTTATTCTGTAACATTTTTTGCTGAGGGGAAGAGGCATGAGCTCTCCGCAGACACAAATTTGGAGTTTTGAGAACTGCAAAACCAAGCATCTGTGATAATGTCTTCTAGACAGGCAAAATAATCTTACAGAAAATTCCGTAACATTTTGAATGGATTAATGGAATTCATTTACAAAAAAATTTAAACATTGCATTAATATACAGCATCATGTTACATAATTAAAACCTAATGTTTATTTCATTATGAATAACCTTTGGACTGCAATGTATTTTAAAAAGAAAACTATTTTAGATAGATTTTTCCTCAAAAAGAGTTTTATTTTTAAAAAAATCCAATTTAAAATTTTAAAATCCTTTTTTTTAATCATTTGTTTTTATCCACCCTGGACACTGACTTTTCCACAGTCCATAGCACTTTTACACAACTGAGATTTCAAGAGATACCCTTCACATATCTTAGACTTAAAGGGTGATACTAAGGAATTCCAGTTATAGAACGTAAATGTATATTTGGCTGTAACCACATTAAGATATAATTCATTATTTATTGGTCTGTACGCTTCTAGACCAATAAATAAACCTTAAGTTACTGTTGGCCGAAATTGACAAAATAGAGTTCTATTGCACATGTGGCCCCTCAACACTCTGAATCCCATAAAAAGAACAATTTGGTGGCCCTAAATTGTCAATGACACTGCCTCTCTCCCTACATTGTAACTTCAAAGTTCAGAGACACTCTAGGGCAGGTGTACATAATGCATTAATAAACTAATTCTATATCTGTTTAAAGTTGCAATACTATGTATACTTTCCGTAGAGTAAGGGTGAAACTTGTCATCAGTGGGGAAAATGCAAAGTGATCCACTGTGAAGTCACACCCCAAAATCAGGTTTCCCCGGTTGAATTTGCTTTAGCAGATTACACACGTGTCAACAGAGAGAGAAAAACAAACTGCCAATCTGCATCATTTAGCAATTTATTAAACTGATTGTAAGATAGCTCTCCAGATTTACTGAATGGACACAAGGTGACAGTAGACCTACCTTAGCAAGCCACAAAGCCACAAACAAGGGCAGTCTGCTGATTTCCTCCTCTCTGTGTGTCTTTCTTTTGGCTCCTTGGCTGCTCTAGAACACCAGCATGGGTCCCAAGCATCAAAAATGATTTGGAGACAAAGGGGTGTTCGGTTACCGGGAACTGAAACCCCACGAGTGCCCCTTTGCTTCTATAGGAAGCAAACTAGGGACTGCCAGCTTCTGGTTGCCTCTTGCATTGGTTCAATGATCACACCATCTGAAGCAATGCAAATACATTTGATTTGAGAAAAAGATATTTGAGAGGTGTAGCTGAAAGGTTCGTATGGTGGGAGGGACTTTGGGGTGATTCGCACTGACTTGTACTTCATATAATCAACAGAAAATAATGCAAATCTGACCATCCCAACCCCGGAGCGTTTTCCAAATTCTTTTGTCAATGTAGCCGTCACCTGAATTGCATTGCACTCAAAGGAATCTAGTTTGGACTAAGCATGTACAAGATCAGCCTGAAAAGTATCAGGGTTCATACCTAAAGTAAAGATTGGCTGATTGAGATGGTCTGTATTTAAACATTTGAGCTGCATGCTTAGCAGGAATGTTTCGAATTTATAAAGGAAGAACACGTACTGAGAATCCTTAAACAATTAAAATATAAATAAGCTATATCAAGTCTTTTTTCAATTTGCCTTCAAGTTAAGATTTGCCGTTAAAAGCCCTGTGCTGTTGCATTATTTCTAAGTCTTCAGGAGCCATGCAATACTGTTGAAGTGGGCACCAATGAACCAAATTCTACCTGCTTGCTACCACTAATCTAATCAACTCCAGGGACAGGGTTCTATGAAAGAACTAAGGGACCAAACCAAGGAAGTTTTAACAGCCACACAAATCTAAAAACGGAGATTCTGCCAAAAGTTATTCTGACTTGTTTACAGAAGAACATGCAGATCCTGCCTACAAATACATATGAAATAATGGCCCTCCATGGGGCCAGCTATTCTATCGCTAATCATTCAAACCAAAGCTCATTTTCTAAAATGATATTGCCTTTTGTTCTTTTAAAAGTATGGGGCAATATTTGCTGTTGTATATTCCATGCACACATGCCTGTCTATAACATTCAGGCCAAAGGGAGCAGTATTGATTTCTCCTCTTGTTTCAGTACAACTGTTGTGATGGATTACTCAGACTTTTAAATTCCCTGCTGCACGTTTGGGGTTCTCCTCCACTCATCATCATCTTCTTCTTTTTTTTAATCTCTGCTTGGGTAGCTTTCTTTATTCTGACATTAAGGATGGATTGTGTCAGTCAATTCCACAACTCAAACTCAGAAGAAGTTTTCAGCAGAGATCCCTGCTGTGCCTGCTATGAAACCATTAGTGAAACTGAAATGGATAGGGCTTCAACAGCAGGCTTTCTGAAGAGGTGGCTACTGCCACCTATAGGCTTCACTATCATAAGTCACCGATTTTCAGTGTTTCACAAATGTGATGATAAGCATCATTTTCTTCATTTATTGTACACCTATATGAAAAGTCACACTGTATGTGCACACCTATAAAAATCAACTGGTTTGAAACCTGTGTTCATGAACAAGTAGAACGTCACAAGATGTTGCTGGTATGTATAGCACAAAGTGTATTTGCTCATTAAGCTTCTTCTAACACTGCCCATGAGGGGCTCACTCAACCTGCTTTTTTCTCTGCCTGCCTGAGACGGAAAGATTGTGGTTGGGGTCAGTGAGTTCAATCAAAAGGTAAGTCACAAACCTTAGACTGAGTTGGATAATGTGAGCTGTTCCAACTTGAAACCTTCTACCATGAAGGGTGAATTGTACTTTTTATCAAAAAAACAAACAATCAGATTATGCTTCCAGCCAGAAGCATCTAGCTATAGTATACATAGTTCTAATAGTGATCCCACTATGGAATAACAGCTCTCTGTTTTGTGATTCTTACTCCCATGTGTTCTTCTTTTCCTAATCCCAGTTCAGTAAAATCTATTCCTGTGCTTCGGGGGGGGGGGGGGACAGCTGGAGCTGCATAGTGTAAATTGGTCAACCCATGTCTCAGATGCAAACTCTTACATGTGGCAGTTGTCAAATTGCATAACAAAAAGTATTTCCAGGGGGCAAATGAAAAATAGCAGGTGCAACAAAAGTGACCTTGATTGAAAACAACACTAACACCAGCTACTTTACTTTACTTTACTTTATTTAGATTTATACCCTGCCCCTCTAGACAAAGTCTACTTGGGGTGGCTTACAAAAAATGATAAAATACAATTGAATAACAGTTATTAAAACTTAATAATACAAGCAACTAACTAGTGGATATATACATTATCAAGATGGGAAATTAGAGAAATGAAACAGTTAATTGACTGGAGGGAAGGCCTCCCTAAAGAGCCAAGTTTTTAAATGGCTTTTAAAAACAATGTAAACAGCCTATAAAAAGGATGAGAAGAGGGGCAAGCAGGAAAAGGAAATCAACATTCCTATATATTTAGAAGAACCAGGGAAGAATAGTGCTCATTTCACTGTTAATGTCATAACAGAAGGGCAAACCTTCCTCCTTCCTCCAAAGAGACATAAGCCCAATTTCTAGGTTTCAATTTTTTAAAAAAAACAAGTCTTCCCCAACCAGCTCTCTAGATGTTTTGGACTACACCTTCTAGGAGTCCCAATCAGCATGGTCAGTGATGAAAGAGGAAGGAAGTTGCACACAGAACATCTGAATGACACCAGGTTAGAGAAGGTGACTCTAGCCTTGATAAAACCTCAGTCAACCTACATGAGATGCTGAACTTATAGTAAATGGAAGTTTGTAGTATGTTTTTTATGGCTCTGAGGCTGAGCATCAGATCCAAATGAAGCTTGTGTCAACTTCCTGACAGCCAATTACCAAAAGAAGAGAGCTAATTTCCGAACGTGGAGGTAAAAAAACAAAACAAAAAAAACCCACATGCTGTGACAATCAGATATATTTTATCACTTCAGAGAGCATGACTTCTAAATGCAGAACTGATCCTTCTATCTGCTTTGACATAAGGAGAGAAGGTAATATGTGCAGACATTATTTATAATTGATATCCACTTTTTTTTGAGAAACTTGCCTTCACCATTCCTGCAGAGCTGTTACACAGTGAACAGAGTCAGGGCAATGAGTGACACATATTTTATGGAAAGAAACATTTAATTTTACCATGCCTGGGGGTGGGTGGCCGTTCCCTAAATTGCAACTGTACCTCCTGGAAGAAAAGCTAGCCTATGTGGTCTTGGGCAAAGAAAAAGTAAATGGTAAACTACTTCTGATTACCCTATACTGTACCCAGAAACTCCTTCATGGATTGCTGCCTTGTCGTGGCGAAGGGGCTTGAGTAACTCAGGGAAGCTATGGGCTATGCCGTGCAGGGACACCCAAGACGTGCAGGTCATAGTGGAGAGTTCTGACTAAATGCAATCCACCTGGAGTAGGAACTGGCAATGCCACTCCAGTATCTTTGCCAAGAACGACCCTGATCAGAAACAAAAGGCTAAAAGATATGACGCTGGAAGATGGGCCCTTCAGGTCGAAAGGCATCCAACATGCTACTGAGGAAGAGCGGAGGATAAGTAGAAGTAGCTCCAGAGCTAATGAAGTGGTTGGGCCAAAGCTGAAAGGACGCTCAGCGGTGGACGCGCCTGGAAGTGAAAGGAAAGTCCAATGCTGCAAAGAAAAATACTGCATAGGAACCTGGAATGTAAGATCTATGAACCTTGGTAAGCTGGATGTGGTCAAGCAGGAGATGGCAAGAATAAACATCAACATCCTGGGCATCAGTGAACTAAAATGGACAAGAATGGGTGAATTCAACTCAGATGATACAGTATCTACTATTGTGGGCAAGAATCCCGAAGAAGGAATGGAGTAGCCCTCATAGTCAACAAAAGAGTTGGAAAAGCTGTAATGGGATATAATCTCAAAAATGATAGAATGATGTCAATGTGAATCCAAGGCAGACATTTCAACATCACAATAATCCAAGTTTATGCACCAACCACCATCGCTGAGGAGGCTGAAATTGACCAATTCTATGAAGATTTACAACACCTTCTAGAACTGACACCAAAGAAAGATGTTCTTCTCATTATAGGGGACTGGAATGCTAAAGTAGGGAGTCAAGAAATAAAAGGAATAACAGGGACGTTTGGCCTTGGAGTTCAGAACGAAGCAGGGCAAAGGCTAATAGAGTTTTGTCAAGAGAACAAGCTGGTCATCAAAAACACTCTCTTCCAACAACACAAGAGGCGACTCTATACATGGAAATCACCAGATGGGCAATATCGAAATTAGATTGATTATATTCTCTGCAGCCAAAGATGGAGAAGCTCTATACAGTCAGCAAAAACAAGACCTGGAGCTGACTGCGGCTCTGATCATCAGCTTCTCATAGCAAAATTCAAGCTTAAACTGAAGACAGTAGGAAAAACCACTGGGCTACTCGGGTATAATCTAAACCAAATCCCTTATGAATACACAGTGGAAGTGAAGAACAGATTTAAGGAACTCGATTTGGTG
The DNA here is from genome assembly GCF_051106095.1 of Pogona vitticeps. Classification (NCBI taxonomy): domain Eukaryota; kingdom Metazoa; phylum Chordata; class Lepidosauria; order Squamata; family Agamidae; genus Pogona; species Pogona vitticeps. The sequence goes on from NC_135784.1 coordinate 206,440,924, forward strand.
GACAGAGTGCCTGAAGAACTTTGGATAGAGGCTTGTAACATTGTACAGGAGGCAGCAACAAAAACCATCCCAAAGAAAAGGAAATGCAAGAAAGCAAAGTGGCTGTCCAACGAGGCCTTAGAAATAGCAGAGAGGAGAAGGGAAACAAAATGCAAGGGAGATAGGGAAAGTTACAGAAAATTGAATGCAGACTAAGGAGAGACAAGAGGGCCTTCTTAAATGAACAATGCAAAGAAATAGAGGAAAATAACAGAAAAGGAAAAACCAGAGATCTGTTCAGGAAAATTGGAGACATTAGAGGAACATTTTGTGCAAAGATGGACATGATAAAGGACAAAAATGGGAGGGACCTAACAGAAGCAGAAGACATCAAGAAGAGGTGGGAAGAATACACAGAGGAATTATATCAAAAAGATTTGGATATCCAGGACAACTCAGACAATGTAGTTGCTGACCTTGAGCCAGACATCCTGGAGAGTGAAGTCAAGTGGGCCTTAGAAAGCCTGGCTAACAACAAGGCCAGTGGAGGTGATGGCATTCCAGTTGAACTATTTAAAATCTTAAAAGATGATGCTGTTAATGAGCTACATTTAATACGCCAACAAGTTTGGAAAACTCAACAGTGGCCAGAGGACTGGAAAAGATCAGTCTACATCCCAATCCTAAAGAAGGGCAGTGCCAAAGAATGCTCCAACTACCGTACAATTGCACTCATTTCACACGCTAGCAAGGTTATGCTCAAAATCCTCCAAGGTAGGCTTCAGCAGTATGTGGACCGAGAACTCCCACAAGTACAAGCTGGATTCCGAAGGGGCAGAGGAACTAGAGACCAAATTGCTAACATGTGCTGGATTATGGAGAAAGCCAGAGAGTTCCAGAAAAATATCTACTTCTGCTTCATTGACTATGCAAAAGCCTTTGACTGTGTGGACCACAGCAAACTATGGCAAGTCCTTAAAGAAATGGGAGTGCCTGACCACCTTATCTATCTACTGAGAAACCTGTATGTGGGACAGGAAGCAACAGTTAGAACTGGATATGGAACAACTGATTGGTTCAAAATTGGGAAAGGAGTACGACAAGGCTGTATATTGTCTCCCTGCTTATTTAACTTATATGCAGAATACATCATGCGAAAGGCTGGACTGGGTGAATCCGAAGCCGGAATTAAGATTGCCGGAAGAAATATCAACAACCTCCGATATGCAGATGATACCACTCTGATGGCAGAAATGAGGAGGCGTTAAAGAACTTTGTAATGAGTGTGAAAGAGGAGAGCGCAAAAAATGGTCTGAAGCTCAACATAAAAAACCTAAGATCATGGCCACTGGTCCCATCACCTCCTGGGAAATAGAAGGGGAAGATATGGAGGCAATGACAGATTTCACTTTCTTGGGCTCTATGATCACTGCAGATGGAGACAGCAGCACCAAAATTAAAAGACGCCTGCTTCTTGGGAGGAAAGCAATGACAAACCTTGACAGCATCTTAAAAAGCAGAGACATCACCTTGCCAACAAAAGTCCGAATAGTCAAAGCTATGGTTTTTCCTGTAGTGATGTATGGAAGTGAGAGCTGGACCATAAAGAAAGCTGACCGCTGAAGAATTGATGCCTTTGAATTGTGGTGCTGGAGGAGGCTCTTGAGAGTCCCCTCGACTGCAAGGAGAAGAAACCTATCAATTCTAAAGGAAATCAAACCTGGGTGCTCACTGGAAGGACAGATCCTGAAGCTGAGGCTCCAGTACTTTGGCCATCTCATGAGAAGAGAAGACTCCTTGGAAAAGACCTTGATGTTGGGAAAGTGTGAAGGCAAGAGGAGAAGGGGATGACAGAGGATGAGATGATTGGACAGTGTCATCGAAGCAACCAAGATGAATTTGACACAACTCTGGGAGGCAGTGAAAGATAAGGAGGGCCTGGCGTGCTCTGGTCCATGGGGTCACGAAGAGTCAGACACGACTAAATGACTAGACAACGACGTACCCAGAAAACCCTGGAAAGGGTCACCATAAATTGGATTTGCCTTGACAGCACACAGTGATTAAGATGGATGTTGGCCATGGCAAGCCAGTGATAAAGCAGTGCTCAAACAAGGTCAGCCCCCTAAATGCAGTGGCTGAGGTGGAATTTGCACAGAAGGGCAGCACTGGAAGTAGAATATACTGTAATGTTGAGGATTTCCTTCACACTGTAGTGCCAGAATGTTCTTCATCCACATTGTGGTGGCAAGTGGTGAAACTGTTAAGGCTCCTCTCTGCATCTTATTTAAAAATGCTCACTCCTCCCCAAGTTTAAATTTGAGAAACATTCTGTCAAATTAAACAACAATGTTACTATGAGGGGTCCAGCTGTAGCTGAGAGTGGGTTACAGAAGCCATGCAAAGTAAACTGCTGCTATTATCATTTTGCTGTGAGAAAAGGGATGCGAATGACCATCCTGGACTGTAGCTGCATGCTATAATTCAGTCTCCAGATGTATTTTGTTTAAAAGGGAAATACTTTGCGTGCATATATGACTGTGAGCACATGTATCTATATCTATATGCAGATATAACTGACTCTAGGAAAAGTACAATTTATTAAAGGTTGAAGAGGACTTGTGATGCATGTATATGGGTATATAAGCATAGGAGAGGCTGCAAGTATTAGTTTCTCATTCCTCCTGGAGACCTCTCTTGGGTCTCTCCCTGTCTGTCACAATCTCTCTTTGATGCATGCCTTGGAGCCGAGACAGCATGCCATGCTTGGAAGTTAAGGTTTTTGTAGCAATAAAGAACCCTTTTGTGAAGGTACCTGAGTCTCTTGCCTGTTGCCTAGAGAGCACACCCTAGGGCTATACTGCAAGTTGAGCAGCTTAACTTCACCTACTCACAAATCAACTATGCACCAAGAGTTGCTACAAGGTGAAGGGACCTAAGCAAAGAACTGGCAGGTTTTTTAAACCATGTGTAGAATTATATTGTTTTATAGTCTACCCACTGAGAAACAATACTGGGTAGAACAGCTTGGACAGTGGCCAAGGATAAACACACTAACACAGAATCCTCCATTTGCAGAAGCAGTGTCAGTATGCAAGTGGAGATTTCCTTGAAAACAGCTATTTTATATGTGTACAGGGGGTTGCTGAAGATCACCTTACCAAGCAGTGAAAAACTCAAACCATTTGTTTGATATCCACTGCATGAATGGTCCCAACGAACAGCATCCTGGCCAAGACATAATCTATTAGAAATTACATTTTATTATAAGACAGTCACTCATTCAATGGTGCTTCTGGAATAGCTTTTGTTGACCTCTTGGACAGACACGACAGTGTTCATCATCAGGTACCTGTACTATTAATGTAAAAATTCTATAATTTAATCAAGGATTATAAACAACTAAAGTAACAGCAACCTTCTGCAAAATTTCAGGTTTTTAATTCATTTTCAGGGAGAGCACAGCAAATGGAAGACTCAAAATAATGGTCTAATTCAGGACAGCATACTGGCTTCTATTTTTTTTTTTTTTTTTACAGTTGCAAATATTGTATGCCAGCTGGAATATTACCTGTAGGCTAAGAACCTTCTATTTTAGAAACTACAATTTTTCACAACAGATGGTGTGCAGTTTGCTTAATAAAGTGTTAGGCATTTTTCATTGGTCTGGACTCTATAGCCATTATAACACATAGGCCAGTAGCCTACTAGTAATCTCAACCAGAGCAGATCTGTTGATTCAACGGAATTCAAATTAGTCTTGGCTTCCATTCAGCAATTGATTCAACGGGTCTGCTCTTTGTTGGGACTAGCAATATATCTGCCATGATGTAGAAATGTTGATGTTAATGGTTCACATTCATTATTAGACTCCTAAATATAAGCACACCCCTTCTCCAATCTTAATTATATCCATTACACAATTTTGATCCTTGAATTTACTCAGAAACACACATAAATACAGTAGCTTTCTTACATCACAGAGATTTCCTGCAGGGAAGTTCAGAAAGAATATGCCTAACTGAACACAGCCATACTAGCATGCACAATATACTGTGTGGTCTCTTTTACAGAATATGCAGTTGCTAGCAATTTCTAAATTGAGTGAGGATTTGAACCTGGGTCTCCTGAGCCTTAAACCACCACTCTATTCTACCAGAATGGTTCTCTCCGATTCACACATTTGAATAACAGAAAAAAAAAATCTGAACCTCTCAAATTTTGTCCATAAAATCAATTAGCCCAATTAGGACATCCTTTGTCCTGTTTGTATTTATAGAGGTTTACAACTGACCTTGTTCCTAGGAGATCCCTGTAACTCCTCTGCAATCATAATTGGTGACAACCATTATCACTGTATTTACACTTCTAAAATGGGAACAGGCAGTCTTACACTTCTTCCACGTAGCCCAGGGTGGCATACATTGATTTAACCCACTTCATCATTGCAACAGGCAGATGAGGCAGAGGAAACGGTGACTTAGCCAAGACAAATGAGGTTAATGACAGGGCAGTAATCTGAACAAAATTCCTCCTGGTCCATCACTCTAGCAACTATAATACAAGTTCAATTTTTTACACTGGCTTCTAAATTAAAGCTTAAAACAGATTGTCAATTATGTTATTTATAAACATCTGAGGAATACAGAATTCCTGTGACAGATCAATAATTTTGGGATTATTGACTAAGCAACTGCAATTTTGCTGGATTTGCTTAGTTATAAAGAGAATGACAACTAATATAAAAAAGCACAATGCAGATAAGACAAAGAACATCAGTTAATTCACAACTAACTGAATTTTTTATTTAAAAAATTAAGAAAATAGAAATAATTCTGAAATTTGTTCGTGGTTGGAGCTGCCACTGATCCTGCCATCCAGCACATACAGTGGTGCCTCGACTTAAGAACATCCCGACACATGACCATTTCGAGTTGCGACCAGCTCCAACTGCAAAATTTTGCTTTGACTTGCGGTGGGAGCTTCCAGTTGCAAACAAAAGAGGCAGGGGAAAAAGGCGGGGAATTCAAGTTAGAGGGCTAGCCATTGGTCGTCAAAGAGCTCCTTTGTAGCTCTTTTGCACCAACAGTTAGTGTGCACGCATTTGCAGAGAGGCTTCGGTGCTGCTTTCTACTTCTGGGTGAGTACATTTACAGGGTTTTGCAGGGTGGGTTTGGGGGTGGGGGTTATGTTTCTGTGCTGTGATTTTGTTTTTAGGTTTTTTGTTGTTGTTGTTTGGTGTGTGTTTTTCCTCAGCCCCATCGTGTTCCAATGGAGCTGGCTGGAAGGGGTGTGTTTGATTTTCCCCCCAGCCCCATTGCGTTCTGATGGAGCTGGCTGTGTGTGTGTGTGTGTGGGTGTTTTTAATATTTTTCCCTAGCCCATGGCATTTCAATGGGGCTTGGAGTTTTTTATTTTTTGGTGATTCTTTTTTTGTGTGTGTGTCTGGAATGGATTAATCACATTTCAGTGCATTCCTATGGGAAATGGTGCTTCGACTTATGACCATTTCAAGTTACGGATTATGGTTGTAAGTCAAGGCACCACTGTATATAAGTAAGGTACACTGAATTTTTGATTCAAATAAATAAACCACTTCCCTCAAATATATTGATCCCACAACAAATACCTTAAATATTGACCAGAAGGTACTAGCAGCCTTTAAAATAGGTACAGTGGTGCCTCGCATAGTGAGGTTAATCCGTTCCGGATTAACCTTCGCTATGCTGAAGCTAATGCATTCCAAATAGGCCAAATACTCACCGTTCAGCGAAGCTTCAGGATGGCCGGCAGCCATTTTCGCGCCCTCGCCTCGCTTAACGAGGGCGCGAAAACGCTGCGCGCGGCCATTTTAGGCCATTTCCCGGCTTCCGGTGGCCATTTTGGCCGCCGAACAGCTGATCGTCGGGGTTCGTTTTGCGAAGATCGGTAAGCGAAACACTTACCGGTCTTCGCAAAGCGAATTTTTCCCCATTTAAAAAACGTTGAGCGATCGCATTAGCGATCTGAAAAAACGGATCGCTATGCGATTTCATCGTTATACGGTGCGCTCGTTAAGCGAGGCACCACTGTATTATGTAGTGTCTATGCAGATTTCCTGCCACAAGATTAGCTGCTGCATATGGTGCTAGCTGCAGTGTATGTCATCTTGAAGGGCAGCTCCAAATAAAGCACATTACAAAAATATAGATGTCCTAAACGAGGCTGACTTTTAGCTACCCTAAGAAATGGAAAAATCTCAGTCATTCTTGTACATATTTTTTTCTGAAATGTACATTGGTTCTGCTTTGACTTCTTTTCCAAGTGAAGCTGCCAGGTTATCAATTTGACATGAAGATGCTTTGTCTAATACAGTATACTGTGAAAACACAGACAAGATAATAAAGTGTATTTAGAAATAATTCAGAAAGAAATTTGTTCGTGGTTGCAGCTGTCAATGATCCTGCCATCCAGTGCATAAGGTACACTGAATGCAAAGGCTAAAATCCAGTTGGAGAAAAAGTGTGCACAAAACAACAGTTGCACAGTGATTTCTCTCCTCCTTTGGACTGTCCTCAATGCAACCAGGTTCATGACCAATTTCGCAACCAGTGCAAGCTCAGCCACTTAAAGGAGAGCCTTCTTGGGGAGGGGCACTCATGTGTTTCATCTCCACACGATCACATAAGTAAACAGAATTCTGGCAAACCATCTTTTCTAACCAAGCAGTTTCAGGCTGCACCCGTCTGCAAGTAAGATTTAGACACGTTAGTAATTGCTGCAACAACCTTTTCTTAAGTCTCAGGAGATAGGTATAGGCATCCTTCAGTCTCGAGAGACTATGGTAACATGCTCTGAATCGAGGAGTGTCCTCTCCAGAGCATGAAGCCCGGGTAAGGTAATATGGAGGATAGGCTGTTACCCAAGCAGCAGATCCCCCCTCTCCACATTGCTGAAATGGTCCAATGGAAAGAAGAGCCAATACAACTGGTTCCAGCAACGTCGCAGGAGTTGGCAGAACGACACATGCTGCCTTCAGGACTCCAGCTCCGGATTTTGCCTCGAGGTTAACTCCTGAAGCCTTTTCAATGAGTGGATATAGCCACAAGGCAGTGGAGGTTTGAAATCGGCCTGCTCTTTAATAGTGCAAAAATATGATCTGATCCTTAAAACTTTCCTAACTCCCAGGCTTATGCAAATCTAATTGGCTTTCCTAGTTACCATATTAAGGCCAGAAATACAATTTGAGAATTGTATCTGGGACACGCTCTTTTAAAGCAGGAAGTCCCACCCCTAGGCCCCACCCCCAGGCCATGTGGTCAGGAGACAAAAAGAAAGCCCAGGAAAAAAACCTCAGCAAGGCATCCATGCAAACAGACCTGGCCTTCGCCCTCAGCCCAGCTTCCTAGGGAAAAAACAGGAGATACTCACATTTATTTAGAGTAAATCCAATTTAGTTCTCAGAGTCATATGTGCAATCCTACACATGCCTATTTAGAAGCAAATACAACTAAGTTCACTTGGAGTTACTACTAAATAAGTGTGCTTAGGACTACTTAAGGCAAAGGCTGTAAGCCTATATAGTCATGGCTGGACACGGAGTGTGCACACTCCACCTTTACAAGGGTCCCACACACCAGGGATGTACTTAGGCATGTCAGTGCCCTTCCCTGAGATAGGGAGCCACTCCAACAGTGCAAAATGTTTCTAGCTTGAATAGCTACATAACTTTGGGAAATGTTCGGTGAATCAACTAAGGCTATTCTAATTCATGTGAAACTAGCATAGGACTAACAAGCACATTCTTTGTGGCTTTTTTAAAAAACTGAAAAGGATGGTACAACATTACATCATTTTATATTTCTCTATCTATGAGTTTTACATTTCTTTAAATAAGCAGTAATTTGAACACAGTTCAGATCACACCTATATTAAAATAATATATTTAAGAACATTTAAGGGACATGGTGGTGCTGCGGGTTAAACCGCAGAAGCCTCTGTGCTGCAAGGTCGGAAGACCAGCAGTTGTAAGATCGAATCCATGCGATGGAGTGAGCTCCTGTTGCTTGTCCCAGCTCCTGCCAACCTAGCAGTTCGAAAGCATGCAAATGTGAGTAAATAGGTACCACCACAGTGGGAAGGTAATAGCGCTCTTTGTCTAGTCGTGCTGGCCACGTGACCACAGAAACTGTCTTCGGATAAACGCTGGCTCTACGGCTTGGGAACGGGGATGAGCACCACTCCCTAGTCAGACACGACTGGACTAAATGTCAAGGGAACCCTTTACCTTTTACCCTATTTAAGAACAATCTCTTTCCTGTTGTTTTTCAAGAATAATTTTCTTCTGTTTTATTAAAGCAAAAGCAAAGCATGCTGCTTATATACCGCCCCATAGTGCTTCAAGCACTCTCTGGGCGGTTTACAAGTTAATTATGCAGGCTACACATCCCCCCCCCCCACCAGCAAGCTGGGTACTCATTTTACCGACCTCGGAAGGATAGAAGGCTGAGTCAACCTTGAGCCAGCTACCTGGGATTGAACCCCAGATCGTGAGCACAGTTTTGGCTGCAGTATAGCAGCTTAACCACTGTGCCACAGAAGATGTTGTGGAGATGTAAATCAGGATGCACTACAGCATTAACTACAATGTTAAATAATAGCTGTACAACTCCACTTTCACCTAGTCATCAAATAGCAATGCAAAATGGCTAAAATATAACTAAAATTAATATACAAAATATATACACATACACATGTTCTTCATAATTCTTTTTTCTTACAAACAGAAAGGGCTCTCATTTCCCTTACTGCAAGCGGCAGTGCGGAAATACTTATGTTTCCCTGAAAATAAGACAGGGTCTTCTATTAATTTTTGCTCCAAAAATCCATTAGGGCTTATTTTCAGGGGATGTTTTATTTTTTTCATGTACAACAATCCACATTTCTTCAAATAGTTATGTCATCTTCTTCTGGTTGTTGCACAATGGTGGAGGACGGATTTTCACTTAACTGGGGCTTATTTTGGGGGTAGGGCTTATATTATGAGCATCCTGTAAAATCATAGTAGTAAGTGTTCTGTGTCTGGGCATCCAGTGACGGGGCTGGGGCTTCTCTTAAGATTTTCAAGTGGCACATCATGGCTATCCTTGACTCTAGGCAATAAGTTCTATTGACTGGATTTGCCCTTGATGTCATAATACTGGCAATTATGTTACATACAAGATTTTATTATGATTCGGACTAGATGATGATGATGATGATGCCACATTTCTCCCAACAAGGGACCCAAAGCGGCTCACAACATTAAAATTCACACAGTTACAAACACAATAAGTTAAATATTAAAAGACAAATCAAATAATACGTATATGATTTAAAATTAAATTAAAAGATTAAAACACAGAAAATATTAAAATTATTTGCTAAAATGGAGTTCAGGGATTTAGTTGTAATTGTTAAAAGCCTATTTATATATACACTATGCTGTTAGACATATTCTGTGGTACTTGAGACAATGTACTAAAAAGCATTTTTGCAAATAAGAAAACATGATTACAAATACCCTGTTAAATGGGTGTCTGGAGGGTCTCCAATTACAGTGGTGCCTCGCTTAACGAGCGCACCGTATAACGATGAAATCGCATAGCGATCCGTTTTTTCGGATCGCTAATGCGATCGCTCAACGTTTTTTAAATGGGGAAAAATTCGCTTTGCGAAGACCGGTAAGCGTTTCGCTTACTGATCTTCGCGAAACGAACCCCGACGATCAGCTGTTCGGCGGCCAAAATGGCCGCCGGAATCCGGGAAATGGCCTAAAATGGCCGCGCGCAGCGTTTTCGCGCCCTCGTTAAGCGAGGCGAGGGCGCGAAAATGGCTGCCGGCCATCCTGAAGCTTCGCTGAACGGTGAGTATTTGGCCTATTTGGAACGCATTAAACGATGTTTAATGCGTTCCAATGGAAATCGCTGCCCCGTTCAGCGATGCTTCAGCATAGCGAAGGTTAATCCGGAACGGATTAACCTCGCTATGCGAGGCACCACTGTATTATTTTATACATTCTTATGATGGCTCTCTTTTTGAATTAATCACCTGGAAAATTTGTTTTCTGATCATGAAGAGTGGAAACTGAGATAATGGTAAAGATTAAAGACTTAAGGTAATACTGTAATCATGTGCCATCAAGTCAGTCTTGACTTAAGAGTAACCCTTTCCTGGGTTTTCTAACTAGAGAATATTCTAAAGTGGTTTATCCTTCTCTTCTTTTGGGGCCATCCTGGGATTGCCCAAGGACACACCGACTAGCTTTACTCAACCTAAACCACTGAGCTATCCAACTAGGTATTGTGTTAAAAGAGCCGATTAATCTGAACAGGTCTTTCTTCCGAGTAGATGTGTGTACTGTACAGGACTCTACCAGACATTTATTTACTCACTGAATTTATTTTTCGTCTTTTACCCCGCCTATCTAGATACAACGAATCTACTCTGGGCGGCTACATTCGTTTCAAACTGGGCCAGATCCATCGCAATTGAATAAACTGCCTTGGATTACTCTGCAGGGAGAAAGGCGAGGAAGAAATACAACAGAAGCCAATGCACTTTGCAATTTATTGTCGTTTTAGTCTGTTTGATTTTAATAATTTGCAAGTCCCCTTGGGTTCCTGAATCGGGAGAAGAGACATATACATATAGATTTTTTTTTTAAAAGGCACACACTGTAGCTACGAGGTATGTGAACTGAGGGGCATGCCCTCTCCACGGAGAGACCGTCCTCGAAGACGAGGGTGAGAAACGCTGGGGGCTAAACCTGAAGAAAGCAAAATCCAAGGAAACACTGTCCAACGGGGCGAATTTCTCTCTCAGTGCCCAGGTACGTAGGTTTCCGCTTTATTTTTGTTTCACTTCCTCTCCTCAAAGTCAACTTCCTTCCTCAAATATATATATATATTTTGAAGAGAGTTGAACGACAAGCCAAGAAAACCAACCGTCTTGTGGACCCTTGAAGCCTCCACCCGCTTCACTTGGAGCCCCGCCCGTATGATGATTTGTCAAGCCCCGAAAGCGCGTGCGAGACAGAATTCGTTAGCGCTTGAAGTGTCACGAGGCGGCGGGGGGCTGGCTTGCCTCCTCCAGACCCTTTCCTCGTCCTCCCATCTCCTCTGTTGTCCCTTTTTTTCCCCGCCTCCAGCGAGTCTCCTCTCCAGCCGAAACAAAGTTGGCACATGCGTAGTTCTTCTACCAGTTTTTCAAAATAACAGCTCCGCCCCGCCTCCTTTCCCGCTCGCGCACGTGACGCGCTTGAAACCTTTCCTTTCCTTTTACTTGGAAGCTGGGGAAAGGACGGACGGTCGGTCCCGAGGAACCGTCGTCATTTGCGTCATCATCATGGCGGCCGCCACTGCTTTTGGGCCCTGAGCCCAGCGCGAGGCTCCTGTTCACGCCTCTTTTCCTCACTCGCGCGCGAACCCGCGAGCGTACGTTAGCTTCCCTTTAGCCCCGCCTCCAGCTCCTCCCTCGCCCCTCCCCCACTTTTCTCCCACCAGAGCCCTGTGAGCCAGCCTAGGCCGCGGCAGTGAGTTGGGGGGAAGCCCGAGCGAAGCTACCGCTGTTGCCCGTCGCCCTCCCGGAGGCAGCCTGCGGCGTAGGCTTGGCCGGGGCCTTAAAGCCGAGCAGCCACCATGCAGGTCACGCTGAAGACGCTGCAGCAGCAGACCTTCAAGATAGACATCGACCCGGAGGAGACGGTGCGGCCTGAGGAAGAAGGCGGCGGGGGGGGGGGAGAGGCCCGGGAGTAGGGAGAATGGTTTGGGCTTCAGCCTGGAATTGGCCGTGAAGGGGGGGGGGGGGACGGACGACGGAGGGTGAGGAAGGGAAAAGGCTGGCGAGGCCCAGGTTTGAGAGGCCTGTTCCAGCAGTTCAGGTCTTAAGTTTTGGTGGGAAAAAAAAGTTGAGAGGCTTATTTCGGGAAGAGGAGAAGCTGAGGGAACCGGAGCGTGGGGGGGGGGGGAGAGAGAAGGAATGGTGGGGCTGGGGGTTGGGGACTGGGAAGGAAGAGTGAAAGGCAGTGTGGAAGCTGTGGGGGGAACTTGTGGGGAGAAAGGCAAAAGGCGGGGATGCCAAGGCCGCTTTCTGGGTGAGAGTCCGAGCGGGAAATAAAGCGGAGAGGCTTCCTTCCGGGGCGCCAGGCCTTGTCGGCAGAAGGCTTCCCGTCCTGGGGGCGAGGCGAGGATGTGCCCCTCTCGCCTTCTCCTCCGCCTCGACTCCCACCCCACCCCCTCTTGCTTCGTTTTAAAAGGATTAAAGGGAGGTATCTTTCGTCTGTTCCTCCAAGGGATTTGTGAAGGGAGAGGGAAGTTGGCCCGGAGGAGAGTTCGGGGTGGGTGGGTGGCCTTTCTGCAGTGGCCTCGAATGGGGCTTTGCCATGACGGTGCATTATTTCGCCTTGCCTGAGGAAGGGGTGTATTCTCGCCGTCTCCGTGGACGCGCACGAAGGCTCGCTCCCGGGGCACAGAGCGAGGAAAGGAGGCCGGGCGGGCCGGGTCCGTCCCAAGGCCGGACTCTGCTTCTGCCTTGAAAGGTTAGGGGGGTGGCTTGTCGAGCGGGTCGTGCTTCTCTGGTTCTGATTGGAAACTTCAGGCATTTTAAATATGATTGAGAACGATACAGTATTCTGTTCTTTTTTTTTCTTTATTGTGTTATCCTGAATTGGAGTGCGAGCATTGGGAGGAAACAAAGAATATAGTACTTTACCCAAGCTGCTCCAAAAGCCTTTCCGAAGCTAAATCTTCTTTGCTTGTTAAAAAGAGAACATTTTCCCCATCATATCACGCCCGAGAGAACATATGGTCTTTTTTCCCCTTTCCATATGGCACGAAGTGTTTTAGGTTTTTTTCGAAGTTGGGACATTGCCCCTTTGTTGTTAGTAGTGATCTTACTTAGATTTGACAGGCTTAATTCAAAAGGTTTCTTTTAAAAATGAAGAGGTGTGTGTGTGTGTGTGTGTGTGTTTTAACTTTTAGTGTACTGACTGCTGAGATTTGCAGTAGAGCATGATATCGCTCAGTTTCTCTGTTCGCAGCAGGCTAGATATGAGAGGCTGGTGACCTCTCTGGACATAGCAAGGGGATAAAAGCTAACTCACTGGTATTTATCTCAGAAATCAGCTTCTCAGCTTCACTTCCCACTTCTTTACAGTAATTGTCCCTGACTGGGAAGTGATTTTTTGTGGAGGCAGCAGATGCTTCCAACTTAGAAGGAGATTCTTCTCAATTTGGAAAAAACTTACAGTCAGAAGTAGTTTTCCTTGCATATCAAGAACATATTATCTCTGTTGTTTTTAGTTCAGCCAGTTGTGTCTGCAATTCTAGAGATGTCAGCAACAAATTCTGCAAGTCATTCCCTCAGAATTGCAAAATGCTCACAGCTTGTTGGAAATGAATAATTATGGGGATTTTTTTATTTCTGTAGAATTTCAGCCTTTTCCTTAGATTTTTTAGCCCATTCCTAGACACATTTACTTAGAATTAACCACATCTTTGTTTAGTGGAACTTTTGTCCTAGAAAACATCTGTAGGATTACAGACTTGACATTCAGTTTCAACTGGGATGTTTTATTTCAAAGTGATGTGGAAATGGTTCTTTGTATCCTTCTGTAATTGATGTGCTTTAGATGTTTTGGACCGTAACTCCCATCAGCTCTAGCTAGTATCACCTTTGTTCTGTTATAGTGGGAATTGTAGTCCAAGATATGTGAAGGGCATTGAGGTGCAGGGAGGCTGCTCTATGTAATTCTAAGCTCTTTCACCTGTTTGTCAATATAACAACTGGTAGCTCCTTTTTTGTGCTACTTACCTTGAGCTGCACTTGAAAAGATGATAATTTGATGCCTCTCTTTTGTAACTTAAGGTGTGACTGGTTGGTAAGGATGATTCTGTTCAAATTTATCTTGATTCTCCCGTAAGGATTATGTGCGGCTTCAAATATATTGCCTCTTCTTTATTTGCTATATAATTACGTACATTTCTGTTTCATTACTTAGACATGCATTCATTGCTAGAGAAGGAGATAAGCTAGGTGAAGAATGTTGTATCATTCTGTGTAAAGCCTTTCCTTATTGGCAGCCTTGTCTATTGCAGTCCACTCTTAGTTTTGCACCTTAGTAAGGGCAGTAATAAGACTTCCCCCACCCCCAACACTTCTGTTTTTAACTTGGGAGATAGAAAACCCATCAGCATGGCCTTCGTGGAATGATGCGGGAGTATAGTGTTAATATTTAGAATGTAAACTGTTTTGACTGTCATGTCTTTTAATCGTAATATGGCAATAGTGAGGACCTGAGCTGGTATAGGACTGGGACCTCCAGGGGCTAGAAGTTCAGATCTTGATTTTGCCTCCTAAAACAAGGGCTAGACCAGATCGTCTGGAGAGTGTAGTTGATGGATTACATGCCATACAACAGGACTGAACCTTTAACACTTGAAATATTTTGGACAACTCCTACAGTCCTTTAACACTGGCAGTATAGGCTGGGAATTTTATGAGTTGTAGTCCAAAAATCTGGAGCGGTGACAGTTTACCACCCTTGCCCTGTAATCTGTCCAAACAAATGCAGGGTCTCAGAGCTTCTCCATGAAGAGGGACTGGAAACCACTTCAGAATATTCTATATCTAGGTAACTCTGGACAGCTCACTATAAGTCAGGATTGACTTGGTAGGTTGTTACTGTTGTTTTTATTAATTGTGACTCTCCAGATGTTGGTCAGAAAATTACATCAGCTATATCTAGTAAACCTACTGATGAGGCGTAGGTTTACTAGATAACGTCTGAAGTGGGCTAACATCTAAAAGGATCATGAGTTGTCCACATCAGCTGAATAATAGGAATAATGGATTCCATCTGGAGATTTAGAGCTTGTTATAATAATTGGCTGGTTTTGATTAGAATATCTCAGCTTGATAACCTGTGGGTATGCACAGCCTATAAGCTTTTCCTTTCATAGTGGGAACAAATCAATCAGGACATTTTCCATGGATAATCTGAGAAGCTATGATTTGAAGAAACCAGGATGTGAAATCATCTTGAAGCAGAGGTCCTCTGTCCTTGCCTTTTCTGAATCTTATCAACCTTTGATTCTCAATTTGAAAGAAATGGGAACCTTTTTGCTTTTTTTTACTCACTTATGTGAAGTAAGAAGCAAAGGGCTGAATGTTCCCACAAAATACTTTTTCATCTTTTGCCTTACTGTGATTGTCTAAATGTTGCCAGTGGATGGGTTTTGAGTTGTTACTATTTACAGTTTCTTTCTGATTAGTATAAAGAAGAGTTAGATGTATTAACTAACATATGTACGCCGTTGGATTGGCTGACTGCAAACACTTCTTGGAAGGGCTGATACCAGGGTAAATAAAAATCAATGATTTTTCAAAAATCAAATTGATTTAAATCACAATTCATTTTTAAATTAAATTTAAAATCCCAAATCCAATTTTTAAAATTTAAATTGTGATTTAAATCCACCCTGGCCCATGCACATGAAATTTACTTTTAACATCATAAAGGATGGGATTGGTATAGATTGGATACAGTGATATGCAGAATGAAGGTAGGCAGTTCTGCTGCTGATTTCACACTTTGTAATTTGTACTGGAAGGCTGGGAAACCCTGTACAGCAGATTTCGGTCAATATGGAGAGCTTTGGCTTCTGGGGGTGGGAAGTCTTGCTGCTGTTTTGCTAGTGCAGTGTTGGATTTAAGGCTGTAATAAGATGCTAGTCTGCTAGTGGGAGTTGTAGTCCAACAACATCTGGGTCCCAGTGCTACATTAGGCAGTTACCCAACCATGCTTTATGTTGGCAAGGAGTGTAATCTAAATCCACAAAGTATATGTGCCTGAAGTGAGCAGCTCCTGTTTTGTATTTCTGACTGTACACATTGAAGAAGACGAAGATCTTTTTCTTTGAAGACAGTATGGACAAATTTCCAGAACCAAGGATGGAAGACAATACCAATAAATGTATGTGTATTAATATTCTAACATCTAAAATTAGCATGGTGTTTTCCATATGTGTTAGTATGCTGTTTTAGGATTTTGGGAATTGTAGTTCAACATATTTGGGGAGTGCCAGGTCAAGAAAATATGATGTAAGTATTTATGGTTTATAAATTTAAAATAAATAACTTATTAGCCGAAATCTGTTGCTTAGAACAGCAAATTGCGTTAAAGTACGCCAGTTCATTCACTGGGTATTTGGTGAGTCAGCTCATCCATGTGTTCCATCGATTAAAATAATCTTACTCTAGTTGCAACTTCAGCATAGTAAGGTACAACAAAAGTAGGCACTTTTGAATCAGTAGTATTTACAGAGGAGTTAACAAGCCAGATCCCCACTGCTTTAATGGGCCTGATCTGATATGATTTACTTTGCTAAGCAGAATGGATTTCAGCTGTTGGGCACATTTAAACTGACTTTATTTGATTAACAATTCCCTATTATACATAGAAAAGCATTGGTTGACTCACTGTATTATATAGCTGATCCTCAACTATATAGGTCTGAGTAAATTTTGACATTAATACTATACACAGAACAGAGATTAGTTCAGCCTTTTTAGAAACATGGTTAACTTATCAAACCTTGTTTTTCTTAAAAAAAGAGCTTGACTTGAATTACTGATTTTTTTTATTATTTTTTTTTTGCTGCAATGTCTCCTGTTTGAAGCCACTTAAAGCCCCAAATAACTGTTCCTGGGATACAGATGGACTGAAACCATTGTACAGCATGACATATTCTGTTTCCAGGATTTTTACTGTATTGATGCTTATATCATTAATGCTAGAATTCTAAACTTGGAATATGGGATTTGTTTTGCCTATAGAAATATTTAGATGTAAATCCATTTGTTCCCACTAAAGTAAACCTGTTGAATCAGTGAATGTTATATAGGCATTGACTTAACATTCATCAGTTGAAGCCTAAATCCTAGGCTTCTGTCCTATAGTGTCCAAATATCTTTGTTTGTAGTTCACACACCCTATCATATTAAGCTGGGGGAATCTTTGAGGATGGAAGAATCTAGCCCAAGTAGTGTGCTATTTGATTACTTAGGTGTCAGTTAAATGTAAAAGAATGGTGGGGTAAATAGTTTTGACAACTTTTTTGGCAGGTTGCTTTGAGGAGCTTGGTTTTATCCCACACGCCTTCTTAAAGTGGTCATCTGCTAGGACTAGGTTACTGTTGAAAAGTTGTAGTCCAGAAAGTGGAGACTATACTATGTGGTACGAGTAGGAATCATTGTTGTTACCTCTCATCCATTTACTAATCTGTTACTGACCAGGATGGTAGGGGTGGAGGAAATCTTTGTGTGGACTTGGGATGGGGAAAGGGCACCAGGACTATTAAAGAATGAGAAGACATTGAGTACTCTAAAGTGATAAGATAGTTCTGCCTAAGCTTGGTTGTCCTTGTATTGTTTGCTTCTCAGGACTTGTGGTAGTTTCTTAGTACCCTGTTTTCTCAAAAATAAGACCTAACCTGAAAATAAGCCCTAGTATGATTTTTCACGATGCTCGTAATATAAGCCCTACCCCCAAAATAAGCCCAAGTTAAGTGAAACCCCACCCTGCACCATTGTGCAGCAACCAGAAGAAGTTGGCATGACTGTATTTGAAGAAATGTAGATTGTTGTACATAAAAAAAGAAAAAACATCCCCTGAAAATAAGCCCTAATGCTTTTTGGGAGCAAAAATTAATATAAGACCTTGCCTTATTTTGGGGGGAAAGCTGTATTTAATTGGAGTTGCAAGAATGCCAGATACGGCATTGAAGCTGAACAGTAATGTAAAGCTACAAAAAAAAAAAAAAGATGGAGTTATAGCGAATATTGGAGTGTTTTTCTGCTGTCAACTGAGGCAGTCTTCAACCCTTTATATTTAGAACAGAGGTGGGCAACTTGTGGTCTCCCCTGTGTTCTAGCATAGCACTTCCTTTCTTTGATAATTGGTTGTCCTGGCTAGACCAGATGTCAGCAGAATATTTGATGTCTTGAAATGTTGAAGCAGGTAGAGTAGCCTTTTCCCTTGGCTTCACTCCCAGGTAGCATTCCCTCTAAACTGCATGGCATTGGCCAGTATACCTGTAGCCAGTGTTGTGTCCCCACGTATAAGGTGATTTTTCCAACAGCAGAAACACTGCCCTGCGTGTGCAAAGTTCCAGCCGCTACCAGAACCAAATGGATGGCAACACTGGCTGCTCTTAGAGGTAACACTGCCCCCAAGGGAAAGGATTTGGAGTAAAATAACATATATACAATACTTGCTTTCAAATTTCTTTGTCTAAAGTGTAAAACAGTACTGCATGGCATATGTATGAAATAAAAAATATAAATGAATCAGATTTAAACTAAAAGTTACGTATGTATCTTGTACTAAAGCAAGAACTAATAATCTACAATCTATATTAGCTATGCTTTTCTATTTAGGAAGTAGGAAAAAATGAAAACAAGCTACAAATGTTGTGATAAACTATTTTCAAGGAGAAATTGTCTTATTGCTACTGCTACTGTACACCAATTTCTAACAGATAATCAGAACTCTGGCATCAGTCAACAAGTAATTAAGGTCCCATGTATATTCTTTTGTGAACACAGAAACACCTGTTGTGCAATAATTAATGCTACAACACAGATTTCTCCCTAACCTCAATCAATTTGATAGATAAGAATTTGCCTTCAGAAAAAAATTAAATAAAAATGTTAAGAGAAATTATTGTGAGTGAGATCCAGTTTTCTTAAGCATATTGTGTGCTTACGAGGCAGGTAAGAGATATGGCTGTAAAGCAGGGGTCTCCAAACTTTTCACATGGAGGGCCACATAATATATATTTAATATTTTCGATGGCCAAAGGCACTCCCACCCACATGCCTGCCCACACACGCGGGCCGGATAAAAAGGCCAGGTGGGCTGGATGTGGCTTGTGGACTGTAGTTTGGAGACCTCTGCTGTAGAGGAAAATGCAATGTGTAAAAAAAAGAGAAAGAAAGAGACAGCACCTTACAATATTTGTTTAACTTAAATAAGAAAAAATAACTGCAGTGGAAATGCAATATGCTGATAACAACATATTATAAGAAAAGAAGAAAAGGGAAGAAAAACAAGCGTATCTTGTTTCTATAAAGAGTTTTCAGATATCTAAACATATATCCATGAATTGTACGCCATACATCTATACAGTGGTGCCTCACATTACGATGTTAATTCGTTCCAGCGAAATCGCTTTAGAACGAAAACGTCATAATGCAGAAATAAAAAGCCCATTGAAACGCATTGAAACTCTAATGCGTTCCAGTGGGCTGGAAACTCACCGTTCAGCGAAGATCCTCCATAGGGCGGCCATTTTCGGTGCCTGTGCAGCGAGGAATCCGTCCCAGAAAACAGCGGGAAGCCATTTTATTTACCCGGTACCCGTTTTGAAACCACCGATCAGCTGTCCAAAAATCGTCATCTTGTGAAGAATCGGTTCCCAAAGCAGAGAACCGATCATCGTAAAGCGAAAAACCCCTATTCAGACCATCGTTTTGCGATCTAAAAACGTAATGTGGTTTCGTCGTAATGCGGGGCAATCGTAAAGCGGGGCATGACTGTATGTTGATAAAATTATACAGTCTTCTGTTCTCTGGGTTACTGGTGATGGGCATCTGTCATTCTACTCCTTTAAAATAAGTCTTGGCAAAAGTAAGAGCAGAGAGAGTCCATGTGTGTTGGCTGGTGGTTAATCAGCAGGAAGTAAATATATACTTACATGTATATTAAGAATCAGCAGAGATCAAGGAATGGTCAATATAAAGTTAATCAACCCATCAATCAAAACTTTTATTCACATATACAAAACACCCAGACAAAACTACATTTAGTAAAGCTTTATTGCAACTTGCTGGTACAATATCAAAGTTTGTTTAGATTCAGTGTAATTTAGCTATTTATGCCACAAAGCACGCTCTCCACCCTATCCTATATACTTAATAATAATAATAATAATAATTAAAACTTATATTGTCATAATTAACCCAATAATTACATCAGAAGATCTTTAAACCTGGCTCAAGGAGAGAGTGCTGGTTCAAACTGCTATTTTGGCATGTTGACTATGTGTGCTATGAAATATTAACATGATTAATAAGTTCCCTCTAAAAGCAACTTTTGATTGAACATGCCATAGCATATGATTGAGAGATGCATCAAAGGAATAACACCAGCCAATATTGTGTCTAATTGTCAGCCTTGCTGGGTGGGGCTCCACTTGTGTGTGTGACTCTGCCCGCTCATCAATCGCAACTTGAATCAAAGGGGTTGTTGGTGCGTGGAGGAGGAGTGCTGCACAGAGAGGTACGTAGTACTGCTTGCTCGTGCACTCACACACCTTAGAGGGAATCTTTGCACTAGCACTTGGACAATTTGCTGAGACACTTCCTAACAAGGTTTTGTAGTATTCAGTATATTTTAAACATGGTCTTTCATTGCATAGGCCATAATTTGAGATCTGTAGATACCTCAGGTGTACTGGTTAATGTTATCTTCTGTTGGTTAGGCTGAATAACATAATCCATTTCTCTATTCCATTCATCCCTAAGACCTTGTATATCATATTTGTTAGTTGACAGTAAATAGTTGTAAAGAAATAATGTATTTTTTCCTGCGTTGCTTCAATAAGCATTTTCAAGAATGCAAGAGACTCTCTGGCACTCTTATTATTTATTTATTTATTTATTTATTTATTTATTTATTTATTTATTTATTTATATCCCGCCCATCTGGTCGGGTCAGGACCACTCTAGGCGGCCAGAGTGCTTCTGAATCATAATGCAGATACTGCATTTGTGAATACTGCCATTCAGCTAACATTGCCAAGTTGTACCTAATCCTCAAGCAGGAAAATGGCAAAAACTCATTGTCATGTCCAGTTCATTAGTCTAAGGTAAAAATTCCTCTCTGTCCACACCCACCCTGTTTGGAAGGCCTGAGGAAGGTTCTGAACCCTGCAAAATATAAGTACTGAGCCAACATTTCTCCAATGGCATTTTCTTGTCTTTAATGATAGTAGTAATAATTATGTGCTATCAATTCAATTCTGACATATGGCAACCCTTTCCAGAATTCTCCAGGTATAGAGAACTCAAGAGAGTTTTACCAGTCTCCTCTTTGGCTAGGCAGGGTAGGTGGATAAGAGTGGTGCTCTGGGACCACGTAGTTTGTTCAAGACAACATAGTCTGGCACTTCTACAAGACACAGTGAGGAATCAAACATCTGACCATTGGTGCTTCAACTCAGTGAATGATCCAGCTAGTTTTTCTTAGTTTTGTAAAAATAGAAAGTCACTTTATAGAACTATTTTCAAAAATTGTCTCTTTTTTAATAACTGTGTTCTCACCAGTAGTGCAATGCCACAGAATGTCATTAGGAATAGGGCATTGTGGTTGCTAACACAGTTTCCCTTATCGCAATGTGCAGTGGCTGGGGTGAAATACTTTGACATCAAAAGAATAGAATGTCCATCAACTGCTCTCTACTAATAGTAAATCCTGCCTTGAAATGATGGGAAAGTTTCTGGAAAAATTGTCCCTCTTCTCCCCCTGCCAATTTTTTAAAATCAGCTGATCGGCGGTTCCAAAATGGCCACGCGCAGCGCTTTCGTGCCCTGCCCTCGCTTACCAAAGGCGCAAAAATGGTGGCCGGATAGGGAAACCTACAGTTCAATGCATTCCAATGGGGGAAAAATTCACCAAAAATTAACGAAGACTCAGAACAAAGCCAAATTAACTTTGCAAAGGTTTTACAGGGTGCACTAACGATTCCAAGCATTTTAAACAGTTTTTGAACATTTTAAGACACACTTAAAATAGCGAAAACGGACATTGCTAAGCGAAACGGGGACCTAAAGTGTCATCGCTAAGCGAAGCAAGGTCCCGAACATTGCTATGCGAAATTTCCCCATAGGAAACATTGCTAAACGGAGCGCAAGATCGCTCCAAAAACCTCATCGCTAAGCGAATACATCGTTAAACGAGGCAATCGCTAAGCGAGGCACCACTGTACTTTTATTATTCTGGCTTGAAGATTTGTTTTCTACTAGGTGGAGAGGTCTTTTCTCCATGAAATTGTTCAGAATAGATTTTAAAGGACCTAATGCTGATTTTGATGCTCTTGTCAAAAAACATTCTGCATTGTATATTTCCACTTTCTAGGTTCCTTAAATTTGAAGCAGTGTAATGGAGATAGTTTAGCTTTATATAATCACAGTGAGCAGGTCCTGGATCTATAAGAGAAGTAAGACAACTACCACTGATAAGATTTGACCTTTAAGGATTATAGTTAAGGCTATAACGGGCTCCTGCTTCCAGTACTTGTAACTGGCTTTTCAAGTTTCAACACTGGCTTGGACTGTTTGTTACTAATTTTAGTGGTGTGACTCCCCCCCCTTTTTCCTTTTGATCTACAGCTGTTATTTCTGTTAATGTAGTATTAATGGTACATTGCCACATACTCTAATTATATATAGAAGAAAATAAAATTGCCATTTTACCTTAAACTTTAGCCTTAAACTTATGTGCCATGAAGATCTAAACTCTTCCACCCTAGCTTAGTAGTGACAAGAAAAACATGAGGAGGGTAAGCCCATGGTGTGCTTCAGAACTACAGAATGTTGCCTAGGAAATTTGTCTTCAGTTATCATATATCTGTGATGTTGTAAACACTTACTTGACAACATTTTTGGCTTTTCTTCTTTTTTTGGTCTGACACATTTCATATTTCAGTCAGCGTCCAGTAGTTAGGATAATTGTGTAAGAGTTTGATTTTGGACAGAATGCAGGGGTGACAAAATAGAAAGTTAAAAGAATACAGTTAGCAATTCTTAAGAGCAGTATTTTTATTGCTGGAAAAATAATTTGAGTGATCATAGAGAGAACAGTTCTTATAGCCTTGTATAAAATTTATAACAGAGTTCTCTGTGCATCATAGTTAATATTTCTGTAGTCGTATTTTTGTCTTGATGTACACTTGTTTTTGTACTTCTTCTCTATATCAGTAGTCATTTCAAATCAGGTGCTGTTTTCTACCATTAATATGTAATTTGCATGTTGTAAATTACCATATTTGCTGGTGTACAAGATGACTGGGCGTATAAGACACCCCCCCCCAACATTTCCACTCAAAATATAGAGTGGATGGCTCTGCTCTGGTGCCGGCTTCCCGGGGCTCTTCCCTGGAAGTTCATGGCTGGCAAGGAGGAGGGGAAGCGGCCAGGTGGGCGGTGGCAGCGGAGGAGGAAGAGGGGAAGTTGGCGGTGAGTGGGCAGCTGTCTCAGTAAAAATCATTGTCGTAAAATAATGAGCCGCCCTTTGCCTTAAATTACTGCAATCCTAGACATCTCAATTGGGAATTCTAGTCTGTGCACCATTGTTCTATTTTCCATAGTTATTGACATCTTAGGTAGGATTTTGGTATACAAAATAGAAGATGGTAATAGCAATCTGCTTCTAAATATTCATATTCCAAGAACATTTTGATGAGCCAATCCATTTAAAAAAACATTGTGGCTGTAATAAAGTGAGCAGTCAGTTTCATCCTTTGTTGATAGTTTCAGTTTCAGTTCTGTAATCTGTTTCTGTTTGCATTTAGTGTATATCCAGAATAGGAAGTAAGGGTGTTTTTTTAAAAAAAACACCTCTTGATTGTTATACATCATCAGCTCTGGCTTAAGTATCAGTTCTGTGAATAATATAAAAAACTACAGTGGGGTCTTGACTTACGAACGACCCTACTTGTGAACAATTCAACTTACGAACCCGCCCTATAGGGGAAATAAGGACTCGACATGCGAACTTCTCTCGAGTTACGAACAGGAAAAAAAGTGCCTCCTCCCTCCCCTTAGAGGCTTCTGGAGGGGACAAAAGGGTCAGAAACTTTAAAATAAATAAAAGAAAGTCATTTACCAGGCCTTGCTAGCCCCCAAACAGCAGGAAAAAGAGCAGGAAACAGCTAAAAGCTGACACCCAGAAGGGAGCCTGGCAGCCATTTTGTGCTTTTCCCCACTCCTGCACCCTCCTCTCCCCGCCTATCAGCTGATCGGCTGGCTCTGAAGAGGCTTGGGGAGGCTTGCTCAGCACCTAAAAAGCCTGCCTGTGTGTCTTTGTGCTGAAAAAATCAGTACAACATGCTTTAAAACATGATTTAAAATTGGCTTCGTTGAAAAAAAAGATTTTTAAAGTGCTTTGCAAACTGTTC
The DNA here is from genome assembly GCF_051106095.1 of Pogona vitticeps. NCBI lineage: Eukaryota > Metazoa > Chordata > Lepidosauria > Squamata > Agamidae > Pogona > Pogona vitticeps. The sequence goes on from NC_135784.1 coordinate 206,465,160, forward strand.
CCTGCCTTCCTCCTCGTTTCCTGAACCTAAGGGGAAAAAAAAGAAAAAATATCCCCTAGTGGCAGAAGGCGGAATAGCAGCTTCCTATTAGTTTCTATGGACGGAAAACAGCAGATACAGATTAAATGGTTTTCAATGCATTCCTATGGGAAATGCAGATTTGACCTACAAACTTTTCGACCTAAGAACCACCTTCCAATACGGATTAAGTTCGTAAGTCGAGACCCCACTGTATTTACCACAGAGAACACAGGAAGCGTCTCAAAGTTTAACCATTCCTGGTCTCATCTCCCATTTTCAGGAAGGGATGCCATATTTTGTTCTGTTGTGTTTGTATAAGGAGAAAGCAGTGGAATTTAAGTTTTTTTCCTGTTTGTTATTTGAATTGGTCAGTACAACTTTATTTAATTGTGAGATAATTCTACCAAGTTTAATTCTACCAGAAAGCATCTGGAATGGCTTTGAATTGTAAATCTAATTCTGACCACACTCACAGTAGTTTGTATTGAGCGCTACAGTTTTAGTGTTAAAAGCCTTTGCTGTGGTAGTTGCAGTCATTTGACATCTCATTTTAATTTAGCTGATTTTTAAGGCCTGCTTAGAAAAACATTTACAAGTATGATTTCTGTTTCAGTCCTTTTTAAAGAGGTGATGTAGTACTTGACCTTAGAATATTAAAATAGATGAAACTAGGTAGAGATGGAGAGCTGAATTTGCTAGACTTTTTCTTTTTCAATTTCAGACTGCCTCAAGATTTTTTGTTGCTCATTGATTATAAGATGAGGCTGCTTGTCAGAGGATAGAAAGCAGTAAAACCCGTTTTGATAAGTGATTTACAAGTCTTCTCTTCCTTATCCTTAGGGTTGGAAACATTCTGTCTGCCAAGGCATCTAAAAAACAGTCTGGATTTGATTTAAATCATTTTGATTTGTTTTTAAATCTTTGATTTTTATCCACCCTGTTAAGAAAGGCTCTCCCCAACATATTTGGTATGTGGCCTAAACGGAACAAAGTTTTGGAAGATAGGTAGACTTCCACAGCAGCCAGGAGTTGTTATAATGGTCTGTTTGCCTCAGACCATTATACAGTAGGGCCATGGTATCTGTGGGGGATCAGTACCAAGCTCCCCCCCCCATTGTTGTCTTTTTCATCAAGTACAAATTCTTATGGGCAAATGTTGAATTACTTTTCTTTTTAAAAACCTGACAATCTGAGTCTTGAAACTCAATTTTTATCTTGATGGGGTCTATATAAAAGCTAAGCTGAAGTCTTCTCTCCTTTACTAACCTGCTGAAGACTGAAGGCAACCTCCATCTCCCCCACCCCATTTTGAATGAAACTCCACCCATCCCCACACAGTCCCTGTGCAGTGGGACAGAACCGTAGAGGGAATGTCGCTGAGGAAGGAGCTGGCTAGAAGTTAGGAAGGGGTGAGAGGTGGAAAATGTCTCCCAGGAGGCAGTTTGGCTTAAGGCTTTCACTCCTCCAGCCTTGCCAGCCAAGCCAGCTCTGAGTTTTACAACACTGCTCTGAAAGGAAGCTTCCTCATCTATAGAACCTAGTGTCTCATTCCCTGTAGTGGCCAGTTGCGATTTTCTGGATCCATTTCAGTCAGGTTTCAGGCCGGATTTTGGTACAGAGACTGCCTTGGTCGCCCTGTATGATGACCTTTGCCGGGAGAGAGACAGTGGGAGTGTGACCCTGTTGATACTCCTGGACCTCTCAGCGGCTTTCGACACCATCGACCATGGTGTCCTTCTGGATAGGCTGGCTGGGTTGGGAGTTGGGGGCACTGTTTTACGGTGGTTCCACTCCTTCCTGGCTGACCGTGTCCAGAGGGTGGTGCTGGGGGACAGTTGCTCTGCCCCATGGCATTCATGTCATGGGGTTCCTCAGGGCTCAATACTGTCCCCCATGCTGTTTAACACCTACATGAAACCACTGGGAGAGGTCATCAGGAGGTTTGGGCTGAGGAGTCAGCAATATGCTGATGACACTCAGCTCTACCTCTCGTTTTCCACCAATCCAGGTGAGGCGGTTTCTGTGCTGAACTCGTGTTTGGACCTGATAATGGACTGGATGAGGGTCAATAAATTGAAACTCAATCCAGACAAGGCGGAAGTGCTGTTAGTGGGTGCTTCGCCAGACAGGTTGGAGGGCCATCTCCCTGCCCTGAATGGGGTTACACTCCCCCTAAGGGACAGGGTCCGCAGCTTGGGGGTGCTCCTGGACCCCAGTCTAACACTGGAAGCCCAGGTGGACTCGGTGGCCAGGGGCGCCTTCCTCCAGCTGTGGAAACTATACCAGCTATGGCCCTACCTGGACGAGCGGAGTCTCATGACAGTTACACATGCACTGGTAACATCCCGTATAGATTACTGCAATGCGCTTTATGTGGGGTTGCCTTTGAAGACGGTCCGGCGACTGCAACTGGTCCAGAATTGAGCGGCGCGGCTGGTGAGTGGTGTGGCCGCCAGGGAACATATCAAGCCGATTCTGTATAAGTTACATTGGCTACCAGTTGCTGCCCGGGCCCAATTCAAAGTGCTTTTTTTGATATATAAAGCCCTAAACGGCTTGGGCCCTGGATACCTGAAGGACCGCCTCCTTCCATATGAGCCTACCCGGCAGTTAAGATCTAGCCAGGGGGCCCTTTTGAAAGAGCCGTCCCTCAAGGAGGTAAGAGGGATGGCTTGTAGACAAAGGGCCTTTTCGGCAGCTGCCCCAGACTATGGAATGCCCTCCCGACAGATTCGTCTGGCGCCGACACTGATGACATTTCGGCGCCAGGTCAAAACCTTCCTGTTCCAGAAGGCTTTTAACTGAAATAATATTAGCTGTGGGTCCGATGGCAATTTTATATATATTTTAATTGTATTTTAATTGTTGCATATCTTTGTTGTATTTTGGATGCTGTAAGCCGCCCAGAGACCTTTGGGTAGTGTGGGCGGCATATAAATTAAATAAATAAATAAAATAAAATAAATAAACTACATTTGATTATCCATAAATCTAGATATTTTCATTTAAAATGTTTAATATTTTCAGACTGGTTAACTGAATCAGAGGATATTGATCTAGTGGATATGGGAATCCTACTGTGTTATCGGTGATCGTAATCTGTGACTCTGGTTGTACAGTCTTAATGGTTTTTTGCATTAAACTTACTTTGTCTTTAAAACAGTTGTTTAGGTGTAGCTTAAGAATTTGTTTAGCATTCTCCCATGAGTATAGAAGGAATGCTTGCTTGGAGAATAAGGTTTGTGAAAGAGAACTGGCAAGGAATTTTCCTGTCCTTAGTTAGGTCTGCTTTACAGTCTCATTTGATCCCTGGAAAATTTCTTCAGTAAGTTGCTCATCCTCCTGAACAAGGTAGAATGGAGCATAAATGTTTGATTGGAAAAGTGAGAAATGCCCCCAAATCAGGCAAATGGAGCTTGGGTGAAGAGGTCTGCATTTCTAGGAAAGGCCAACCCAGTTCCAAGACTTGGCTCATGATGAGAAGGAATCATCATCATCACATGCTGTCAAATCAATTTTGACTTATGGTGACCCTTTCCAGGGTTTTCCAGGTAGAGAACACTCAAAAGTAGTTTACCATTCCCTTCTTCTGGGGGCATCCTCGGACTGTGCAGCTTGCCCAAGGCTACACAGGCTGGCAGTATCCACAGGAGGCACAGTGAGGAATCAAACTCCCAACCTCTGGCTCCATAGCCAGATACAGTGGGGTCTTGACTTGAGAACTTAATCCGTATTGGAAGGCGGTTCTCAAGTCAAAATGTTCTCAAGTCGAATCTGCATTTCCCATAGGAATGCATTGAAAACCATTTAATCCGTATCTGCTCTTTTCCGTTCATAGAAACTAATGGGAAGCTGCTATTCTGCCTTCGACCACTAGAGGGGGATATTTTGTTTCTTTTTTTCTTAGGTCAAGAAAGGTTAAGGGAAGGCAGGGAAAATACAGTCCAGGCAGTACCAGGCAGTCTGAAGACTCCCAATCCACTCTCTAAACACTGGGAGGAGTGAGGAAGCAGACAGGCACCCTTTTCACTGGCCAACAGTTAACTGAAAGTTCACTTTTTGCACTTTCCCTGTCTCCCACGTGGGTTTTTTTCAGTTCTTAACTCAAATCTAAGTACTTAAGTCAAGTCAATATTTTCCTAAGAGAGCGGTTCTTAAGTCAAAATGTTCTTAACTCAAGCCGTTCTTAAGTCAAGACCCCACTGTACCTAACTCATTGAACTACCCAGCCAGGTCAGTGATGAGGAATATACCCTATTTTTTGCACCATAAGACGCACTTTTTTCCCACAAAACAGGGGGGGTGGAAAGTCGGTGTGTCTTATGGAGCGAAGAAAACAGATTATATTTTCCTGTTTTCTTTTCCTAAAAAATTAGTGCGTCTTATGGAAAGGTGCGTCTTATGGAGCAAAAAATACGGTAAGTGTCTTAACTGAAGCCCGGGTGTTCTTGGACTGTATCTACCAGAAAGCACAGCTGGTGGTGAAAGCTTCTTGGAATTTCAGTCTTAAGAATGCCTGGGTTACCCAAGGTTGGGAACCACTGTCTTAGAACACTATAAGTTGATTCTTAGTGTAGTCAACAACAAGTAAACTTTGTTTGAAATCCAAAGGATGTTGTAACTTTTGAGTAGGCTCGTTGAATCAATGGAATTTGCAGAGGAGTTGACTCATCAGATTCCCCACTCATTCAGTGAGCTTACTCTGGTTTGAGTTCTACCTTTATTTATTGTTTGGGCCATCTGGATTTGAATTGAAAGAAAACTGTTCTTAGCAATCCAGTATGGTATTTCAAATGTAGTATTTCCACTGTGATTTCAGAAGTACACATGTAAAAGATATGAAGCATTGTTCTTAGCACAGGAACAAAAACCTTTATTTTTATAAAAAATGTTCCCATCAAAGTCTTATTGATCTTTATGTATTGAAAATGATATTTATATAATGGAATATGAAGTATCTGACTTTCCCTGACTAGAACTGTTTGTTGTAGGTGAAGGCACTGAAAGAGAAGATTGAATCAGAAAAAGGGAAAGATGCATTTCCAGTAGCTGGCCAAAAATTAATATATGCAGGTAATGATGTACATGTGAAAACTATTGTTTACATATCTTGTATTTATAAATACTTGTGGAAAGCTTTGTTGAACACTTGGTTTAGAAGAATTATACATGGGCTTGTCCCTGCTCTGTTCTACTGTTAGTGTTACAGACTTGTAGGTTTGTGACTAGACAACTTGCACACAATTTGTCTAGTATGAAAAACAGGAATGGTTTGTGTTGTGTACTAAGTATGTCATGCAATACAGAAAACACGCCCAAGTTTTCAGTTTTTATATGTAGGCCTTATGTTTGCAATGAAAAGGTTGAAAATGAAGGGCAAACCTGCAGGCTTTTGGTAGCCTTGTTATTCAGTTACTTCTCAAAATGGCACACATGGACCATCTTGAAGACTTGTTTTGCATTTAAACATATTGCATCATTTTAAAAAACAGTGAACAGTATAAATAAAATATTTGCATCCCATCATAAAACAAAAATGAAAACACTAATTGGACCAGTGTTGTAGATGTTGTGGCTATTCAACCTCACTAGTGTTTTCTGAATGTAAATACTATGATAGGGGAATTTATTTCTAACTATATAATGGTTGTGTGACATACTGGGAAGCACCTGTATAGAAACACATGTGCTAGCTATACAAAATTATTTACTGAAGTAAATTCTGTTTTAGCACCAGAGTATGTGTAGTGCAGACAGCTGACATGTGTAATAAAATTAGCCAGCAAGTGCCATTTTGAAATCATATCTGTTTTCACAAAACTGGCTAAAATGCATGCTAATAATGCATGGTTCAGCCGATGGTTATGTTGGTTTTGTGTAATAGATCAGTTCAGTTAGGCAAGTCAATTAGAAATTGGGCTGCAAACCACCAGTGCACATGTTAGTGAAATACAGTAGGAGATGGAATTTAAGAATGGACAATTAGAGAGAAATCAATAATTAGTTGTAGTGTAAAATTGGATATCATACAGCATGTACCTTTGTAGTGTGCTCCTGTCTTTGCATGGGGATCCTAGTTGCTCCAGTAGCCCAGCAAATAGGAGTTTGTGTATAAGTACTTTTCTGGTGGTTGCAGGTAACTCTCCCATGCAAGCTTTCATGTGACTGTGATATGTTTTTTCATTTGCTACATTTAAACACTGCCGATCTAGTGGCAAGCCCCTTCTCTGGGCAATTTGCAACAGTTAAAACACCCCACCCACCCACCATAAATGAAGACAAACAAATAATAATAAGAGAAACCCCCAGAGGTGACAGTAGCATTTAGTATTTTCAACTCTGGTATCCTAGATCACAGGACATAATTATGGCTCTTTGGCAGATTTGAACCTGTAGATTTCTGGATAGAGTAAAAATATAATTTGCCATGTGTTTGTAATAACATTAAATGCTAAGGGAAGCTAACATAATATAAAATGCTTGTCTAATTTCCCAGGTAAAATTCTTAATGATGATACTGCTCTTAAAGAATACAAAATCGATGAAAAGAACTTTGTGGTGGTTATGGTGACAAAAGTAAGTTACTGTTCACAATATTTACCCTGAGGTGTTCAAACTATAGTAATTTTTCCTTGCAGCTCTACCACAGCATATAAAATATTGAAACATACGCTGTAAGAAAATTTGGAGAAATTACTCTCAAAGCAGTGTATGCATGGAGCAACGATGATCCTCTTTCACATATATGAAGAAATAATCCCCTAAATTTGATTTGAATGTTTGACCTTGTAATTCTTGGAACCTTTCTATCTATAAATCTTTTGAAATGTGTCATTTAGAAATCATATATATTTTCATGGAATTGATTAAAAATGCATGCTGATGCATTATTTTGCCATTGCTGTAACATTCATAATTATCTGAAAGTCTATTAAGCATGATTTCACATGTACATATAGATGTCTTCCATTTTTCAGATGGAAGTGGTATGGGTGGACAGTTGATATAACTGTAAATAGCCTTTTTTGGGGGAGCAGATTCAATACATGTTATAACTGGTTGCCTTATAAAATAGTATTCTGGTTTTTAAATTGTGGCACAGCATGTTGAAAAACTGCCATAAGGTCAAAAATAACGTGACAGAAATACAGCAGTTACTGCTCATACAGGTTCAATGTGCATAGATCTTGCTGTTTAATCAGCAACAAACCTTAATCATTCACCATCTAAGAAAGAAAATATCAAATAATTTTATAGATTGCAATGAGATAAACACTGGACTAGACTGTATTAACTCTTATCTGCCTGAACATCTGCATAATCGTCAGTTCAGCAAGTTAGGTAAATAAAGTTTTAATGAATTGGCTTTCAAACATCCTAATGTGAAAAGCCAAAAAACTTGGGGGGGATTATTATTAGGTTGCTCTTTGTCTATATAGAACTGTAGGCAAGATTTTCCTTTGCATCTTTTACATTTAGATGTATTAATCTCCACAAGTTTGTCCAGGAATAACTGTACAGTATTAAAGATTCTGAATCATGTGTAGAGATGGTCACATACCTCAATTCAGAGATTTGTGCTGGTTCCCTTCCCCTACCTCCCCAGCAGGAACCAACACATGCTCCTCTCCTCCTGTTCTTCATTTGTTTGACCAGTCTCCAGCAGGAGCATGGGCTTCCCTTCCCTCCCTCCTTGGCTGATTGTCTACTCAGACGAGACAGGACAGGGAAACCCATGCTCCTGCTGCAGCCTGGTAGAACAACCAAAGAGGAGGCAGAGAAGAGTGTGTTCTGACTGGTGAATGGGTCATTGGCTGGAGAGATGGGGAAAGGGAATGCATAGCATCTGTGGTGCCATGCATGCAAACCTCCGAATTGATTTCATGCCCATATCCATCTTCTTCACATGCACCCATTTAATACATGATCCCGGTTAGATCTCTTGACCCTGGCTATCTCTATGTATGGGGTTGGGAGTTTGCTGTGAAATGCATCCTGCATGCATTCAGCAGCATGATGTAGTGCAGGTTTGAGAGTGGTGGACAAGTTGCCTTTCAGGGAAGCTTATTTGCCACCATTGATTCTTCACATTGAGAACTTGATAAACATGCAGGAAGACAGAGAGGTTGTATTATCAACAGTCCTACTTTGATGTGGCTTATATTACTTTATTCTAGAATTAACTGTATGCAAGGGTGCTTTAAACATGTTGGAAGGAAGACTGTCAAACCTGTAGTGATAACAAGTATGTTCATGATAGGGTGAAACTTTTTTAGATATATTGTAGAAGTCATCTTCATGTTATAGTCACTAACTTTAAGTAATCTATAGGCTCAACTTCCTACAGGGGGAAATGACATACATGGAATGGGTTGTCCCTTCTATTCTCCTTGATAGATATGAGCTGATAAAGTGACTTATTTGAGCTGCTGGTTCCCTCTAGTGGTGAGGACAATCCAGGGCTCCAATTCATTTCTTATCTCCCTTTTGACAAGAAACTTGTTCCTTGTTCCTTCACTCACTTCTCTCCTTTGCCTATTGAAAGAAAAAAAAAACTTCAGCTTTTGTTCTTCTTTCCTTTTATCAGTTCATTCCTTCTGCATGGCTCCTGTATCCTGTCTGCTAGTACATCATACCAGGAAGATAGCCTGGTTTTTTCAGTGGATTCACTGACCACATGAGGCATTTAGCAGTTGAATCCAAGGTGGAGTTTTGGTCTGCTGCCAAGGGAGAATGGGAGCAGTTTCAAGGGGGAATGGGAGAAGTGGAGAAAGTATGCTGCCTCTAGAGCAGCCATTGTCAACAGGAACCTTATGGCCCCCTTGGGGGGGGGGCAGGCAAATTTGAAGGGTGTCACTGACAGGAAACAGTTCTTCACATACCTCCTTATACACATACTGCCTATATTTCTTTCACATTGTATTTATCACCCTCCCCCCCAGAAAGGCTGAGGATCGCTGCTCTAGAGCCTGCTCTCTTTAGGTCAGGAGGTTTTATGATCTGCCAGATCTGGTCTCTTAATCGATTGCAAGTACTGCTGGTGGATAACCCATCATAGCTCTGGTCTATTCTGCTTGCACTACAGATGGATCATATGCTCTACAAAAGTAGGATGGCAGAAAGGTTGATTTGGCCCTTTAAAAGTTTATTGAATCTCTTTCCACTGCCATTAAATCTTCCACAGGAGCTGGTGTCATGGTGAAGGCGGCATTCTTTCAATCTCAGCCTCAAAGTGAGGCTGAGATAGATCTTGAACAAGGATCTGAGTGTTTCTCAGGGATCTGATGCCAGCCTACATGCCATCCAGTTTAGTGCTAGATTACAGATGGCTGCTGTTCCAGTCTATAGATACATAAAGCTCAAACACTTGCAGGTGGATGCCAGGGTAGAGGATAAGCTTTGCTCCCTTTGGGGTTTCGAAACTGTCTGATGAATCTTACAGAGTCAGTTATGAAAGATAAACAGAGGGCATTTCTGTGCCTTCAAAGGCCCAAGACAAAAAGTGTGTTCCTTTTGTAGCTCAATACATCAATTTAAACTAAGGGACTTTAGAGGAGTTAAAGCCCAGTAAGTGAGCATGGACAGTCTAGGTGACTTGCTCAGGGTTGCCTAAAATCTCCAGTCACAGAACAGTCAAAACAGAAGTTAGGCTGATGCCAGGCCTCTACTTTCCAGAACCTGGATATAGTCCACCATAGACAAATGGGTGTTGAGCACAGTCATGGAGAGATGCAAAATATAGTTCACAAGGTAATCTCCTCCTCCTCCTCACTTTGTTCCCTACTCAATTGTTCAGTAACAAGGATTACTCAAAGCAAGTTGTCTCAATAATGTTAGCATCCTGTAGGGAATCCACCAATAAGATCTGTGTATGTCCTTGAGAGCCTTCCATCACTGTTACACTAGAAGGAGGTGACAGGCATGGAGAACCTTGGTTTCTGATATTTTGGATTTTCTGCAGAAAAGCATGGAAAAGGCTATCACTACCAGTATTTTAAAGAGTCATGTAGTATTGTCACTAGGGTGCTCTGTTGGAAATTTTACCATTGAGCAAGGCCTTGCCCTTGTGCATACAGAAGGCATCAACAGGTTTCTTTGAAAAGTTTTTCTAAGCTTTTCTCTGCCTGATGTAGGTTCTCTTTCTGAGACCTCCATACCATCTTCAAAGCTCTTACCGGGGTACTTTCTGAAACTCTTAAAACACTTGTCCTGGAAGGTACTTTTCAGGACTGCAGTTACATCTGCTAAAAAGTTTTACAAACTTGGTGCTGTTTGAGCCAGATCAGAGTTCTGTGTACTTCAGAGTCAGTGGTCCACATCTGGATCTCTTGTTTGTACCGAAAGTCATTTCCACCTTTCATCAGGCTCAGGAGGTTATCTTCCCTTCCTTTTCTTCCAAGCCCCTGTAAGGGAGTTGTTATCGGTGCCTCTGGCAAGGTATCTGCCTTAGTCCTACACCTCCCCTGAAAGATTGGGTGGAGAAGCTGCTCTGAGGACTGAAGGAGACAAGGAGGAGGGAAGTGCAGGTGTCTACAGGGAGGAAGGTGATGAGTGGCAAGAGGTGGGTGCATAAGGAGGATTAAAGGAGAGCAAAGAGGAAGGCTGGAGTCCTTCAGGATCTGGGACACCCGACAAGGTGTAGGCAGAAAAGGAAGAGACGTAGGGGTCAGAATCAGAGGAGCTGACCCCATCCTGTGTGCTGTGGCAGAGCTGACCTGGGAGACAAAGAACAATCTTTGGCAGGTGTCCTCAAGCAGTTTCGCAGTGTTCAGAGGTAGATGCTGGGGACAAGGGATTTTATCCACTCCAGTTTCAGAGCCCGGTGTGCCGGTGTTGAGAGTCAGGCATCAGGGAAGAGGGTTGGCACATACTAGCTGTGGGTCTGATGGCAATTTTTCTTTTGTATGTATTTTAATTGTTCTAAATTGTATTGTATTTTAATTGTTGTAAGCCGCCCAGAGACCATTGGGTAGTGTGGGCGGCATATAAATTAATTAAATAAATAAATATGCCAGCACCAGAGCAGACTTCTGCCTGCAGCTCCCTAGCACTCAGGTTGGCCAGATGGACCTGAGGCACTCACCCATATGAAGCTGAAGTGCTGGCAGCACAAGCAACACCAAGAGAGAAGGAATAAAAAAATTGAGAGGACAGCTGTCGCTTAAAGCCATCTGCCTCTACCGACCATCATTAAAAGGCTCCAAACCCAGTCCCAGGCATTGTCCTTTGTCTCCCAGATCAGGTGATCTCAGTGATGGGAAAGGAGGCCAGTACTGGACAGCTGCCAAGGGACAACTGCTAAGAACTGAGTTCCCTGGAATCCAGGAGGACAGTGACTGGGAGCCAATTGAATTATTGGCAGAAGACCACACCCCTGGCCACTGGTTCAGCTGGAGGTGGCAGCACTCGCAGTCCCACATACCTTTAGAAAAAGAGTGGCCATGGATGTCCAGAGAGCCATAAAGATTTCCCTGAATTTTGCCTGAAGGTGCTTTAGGTTTTTTGATTCTCTGTTGATTCCAAGCGGTATATCTGTGCACTCAAAGTATGGCCTCTTCAGCAGCCTGTGGTACTCGGGCTCCTGTCTTGGATGTTTGTAGGACCACCACCATTTGTGAGGCATTATGGGCTGGACTATGTTTTGTCTGCAGAGGCATTATTGAGGCACAGAATCCTCCAGCAGGTGGTTCCCCATTGGGGAGTAGCTTAGGCAATAGACATGGATCTTGGCCAGTGGTGCTTGAGACCCACTCAGGGATTGTAAATCCCATTGCAAAGGTTACATTGGTACTTACCATGAGACAGGTGTTTGATACTTGGTGGGTGTGGGTGGAGACATCCTTTCCTATCCTTGACAGTACTAGATGCTGTTGGGGTTCTTTGGATTGAGTTGGGCCATAGGGAGAAGTAGTGGCTGTCCTTCTACCACAACATTCTCTATTTATTCTGTGTTCTTCTCATTCAATATCAAGTCGAGGCTTGGAGACAAGTTCTGAAGCCCTGGATTGTCCTCACTGCTAGAGGGGGGCAGCAGCTAAAAATGGCTGGTTGTCATTTCCTGCCTATCAGGGTGAGTGGAAGGAGCAACCCCTTGCAAGGATTTCTTTCTTTGTATAAAAGAATTGTTTCATGGTGAGTACTAATGTTACTTTTTCCATGGTAGTGAAGACCTTTCATTTAAATTTGCTACAACCCTACTCAAGAATGGTACTACCCAACAGAAGTAATTCAGAGGAATTTAAAGCAGCATATGTGTGCTGGATGTCTTCCCTATGAGCCCTGAGTTGTGTGAAAAGAGGTGATTGTTACTATTAACTAGGGCAGTTATAATACTATAACTTTAAAAGTAAAAGACTGTTTGAATATTTCAGTTACTTAGACCTCTTCCTCTTTGTAGCCCAAAACAGCAGCTGCTCCATCTCCATCCCCAACTACAACTCAGCAGTCAAATGATACTACCACTACTGTTAGTTCTTCTACAGTAACTGCTGCAGCTCCAAAACCAGCACCCGTTCCAGCACCTGTTCCAGTTTCAACACCTGCACCAGCTGCTCCCACACCAGCTGTAGTGGCTAGTGAACCTGCACCTGTAAGTGCCACTGTAGAAGAGAAATCTGCAGATAAGCCAGAAGAGACACCAGTTGCCACCAGCCCATCCTCTACAGACAGGTATGAGCAGATAGTTGGGGACTAAAGTCTTCCTGCTTCTGATGACTAAATTTACCTTTTGGTTTTGTCAGAGGACCCAGACTTTCAGTATGCAAAAACAGAAATTACGTTACTTCCCTGTTGCATATAAAGACTCTCTGTATAATTTTGTTAAAACAAAAAGATAATGTAAAAATGCCCAGCGTGGGCACCAAGGTTGCCTCTAAGACGCGTGAACTTCCCCGCCCTCTGCACAGCAGCCCCTTTGATTCTAGTTGTGATGAACTCGCTGTGTGTGCTGGGGGAGAAGTTGTGCGAAAGAGAGGTGGAGCCCCATCCAGCAGGGCTGAAAATTTGGGCACATTCTAGTGTTCAATTCGTATAATGTGATGTTGTAGTTACAGAGTCTATTGGTTCTTTTTGAGCGTTAATTATTGGCAACTTGCAACTCTTCAAAGTGTTGAGCATGTTCTGAAATAATTTAACACACTGCTGTCACTTTTCTAGTACCAACCAATAGTCATTTTTGCCATCTATTTCTCAGCCAGTCACCTTTTATTAAATAGTTTACTAGAATGCAATTTAAGCCAGTAAATGTATATATTTGTGAGTTATTTTTTGTTTAAACGCTCTCAGAATCCTTCAGCCAACATGGCTACTGGCTGTACTAGCTGGGAGATTCAGAGAGTTGTAATCCAGACAAAACAAATGATTAAAAAACCTTTTAAACTCTAATCAGAAGTCAGTAGACAAATAAATGCATTATTTGTATCCTAAATGTGTAATTTGTGTCAATGAGTCTTATTCTTAAAACAGTGATTGAATTCTTGTTGTAAGCAACTGAACCAGAGCTGAGGATTTTTGATAGTTTAATATGTATCTCCCATGGATTCCCTGGATGTTTGGACTGTCCTCTTTATATTTTTAGTACATTGTTTAGCAGTTGTTTTATGAGGAATTTTTTAATAGTAATGCCATTTGTAACTCTAAAATAACACAAAAATCTGTAAGATGGGTACATCTGCTGACTGTTTTTGTTTTGTAACAGCACAACAGGTGATACATCACGATCAAATCTCTTTGAAGATGCTACAAGTGCACTTGGTATGTATTTTCTGATATCAGCTTAAATAGGTTTTATTGTGAAAGTCAAGAAGATGCATGTTTCTGTTTGTCTTTTGACACTAGTGTCATCATTCAATAAGCATAACTCTTTAAAATATTGCTTTTAACAAGTGTTCTCTTTACTATGGCAACAGTTTAAGGTAACTGTCAAAGCTTCTAGCAAGCTTTGCTTATACATTTTCTTGGTTTCTCCAGTCTGCCTTTGAATTGCGATTGGAGGATAGTGTTAAAGAATCTTTCATACTTCATGAGCAGTTTATATTATTTGGAGTAAATTGCTCATAGAGGGCAGAATAGTCTCCTTGAATTTCAGATCAGTTCATGTCATGCCCTACCTATTGAACTCTATTGAATCTCAGCAGTCAAAACCTCCGTTCTTCAAGACTAGTTGTCTTGCAGGAGTTTATGAAAGTCTTGTTGGCTTTCCTTCCTCAAACTTTAATATATGCCATTTCTCTGAATGTTATTATCAGAGAAAAAGTTTACTATTTTTTTAGAACACGGATCACTTATAAAAATTAGAGGAAGAAATACAAGTAATTGTGCAGATGATACCAAATTAGTAGCAGAAAATAACAGTGATTTCAGACAAATTCTAAGCAAGCTTAAAGAAAGTGCAAAAGCAGAATTACAGTTGAACATTTAAGAAGAGAAAATAATGACTACCATATAAACATAGTTGTTGACAATGGAGAAATTGAAATAGTTAAAAAAAAATTATATCTCAGCTGAATCATTAGTCCAAATGGAGACTCTAGCCAAGAAGTCAGAACAGCGAGATTTGGAAAGGCAGCTATGAAACAACTAGAAAAGATACTCAAGTGTAAGGATGTTCTGCTAAAGGCTAGGACCATCCATACTGAGACATTGTTTCACATGATTGTGAAACTAGGGCAGTGAAGAAAGCAGACCAGGGGGGGAAAATCACCTCATTCAAAATGTAATGTTGGAGGAGAGCAACTTTTACTCACTAAAATAACTAAACTGGGACTATTGTGTTTTGGGTATACTGTAGTAAGATTTCCTGGAAATTATAGAAAAGTGAAAATCAGAACACGTCTTGAGTTATACAATAAAGGAAGCCATGGCTTTTAATTTGCAGGAACTGAGCAAAGCTGTTACTGCAAGGACTTTTTCGAAGTCAATAATTCCTGAGGTCTTCATACATCAGAAGCAGCTTAATGGCACGTAATATGTGCCACTTCATTTACTGCAGGCTTCATTGTTGAGTAATACTGAAACTTTCCGTACTGATGGGTTTAGTACAGTGGTGCCTCGCTTGACGATGTTAATTCGTTCCAGAGAAATCGCTGTAGAGCAAAAACATTGTCAAACGAAAATTTAAAAACCATTGGAACGCATTAAAACCCAGTTAATGCGTTCCAATTGGCTGAATACCTGCTCGTCCAGCGAAGATCCTCCATACGGCAGCCATTTTTTGTGCCTGTAAAGCGAGGAATCCATCCTAGGAAACAGCAGGGGGGGCATTTTCTTCAGCCGAAGGTCATTTTGAAACCCGACGATCAGCTGTTTGCTGATCGTTGTAAAGCGAAAATCGGTTCCTGAAGCAGGGAACCAATAATCGCTAAGCGAAATTCCCCCATTTAAAATATTGTTTTGCAATCGCAAAAACCTCATTGTAAAGCGATTTCTTCATTAAGCGAGGCAATCGTTAAGCGGGGCACGACTGTATTTAGAATAAACAGCTGTGACATCTCAGCAACCTGTTTATTTACTACACTAGAAGCACAGTAATTTTATTGTTAATGGCCAAAATCCTATTTGTGTTCCAATAAGGTTTTGGATATCATGTTGCCACTAATTGACAAGGTGCTAGATGTGTCTTGCTTGTGTGTGTGGTCATATGCTTGATTACTCAGGTGAGATGTCCCTTGGCACCTTGTCAATTAGCTGCAGCGAGTTATGCATACCTAATACGAACACCAATAAGATTTTGATGTATGTTGTCTTTTTAATGTATTATACACTGCATAAAACATTAGTTATTGGTCAGCAGAAAAGTGAACTGAATAAATCATTTGCTTCCTTTATGTCCAGAGTTGAAATTCAGCTCTGGTACCTCTTTCATTCATTTAGATAATGGTTTTTTGGCTTGTGCCAGGCAGGCAATTGCCTTCAGAATAACACTTAATACAACGTGTACTCTCTGAAAACAAAAATATTGCAAGGAATTACCTGCCATTGCTGCTTGTTACACAGTAATTATAGTTTTGTATGTCAGGGTCACTTTCTAGGTTTAATTGATGTTCTTATTCAGCATCAAATGCAAATAATCCTGGGTCGCTACTGAATTTACCTACCAAATAGAGTTCAGTGTTTTGTCCTTGATAAGTCATTTTCTTAACAATGCTGGCTTGGACCAGGGGGGCATCTAGTTCAGCATCCTACTTTGAACAGTTCCACCCAGAGGCTGCTGGCAAATGCAGAAGCAGGCTTAAAGGGAAAAAAAATCTCCTTGCTGTTGTTTGGCACTTAGCCAATGGTAGTTAGTGTCATATTCCCTCTGAATCTGGAGATTTCATGTATCGATTGTAGTCAAGGTCTTCCATAGTTTCTGTCAAGTAGCTCCACTGCTGGTCATGCTGCAGATTATTCGAGCAGGTGGGTACATTAGTTATGATTATCATCTTACTTCCTAAAATTATATTAATGACTTACAAATTCACCATAGTTATCAATTTAGAATTTAGCTGTGTAGAGATCAAAATAGCTAGAGCAGCCTGTGAACAATTTCTTGCTTAGGTTCTATGATAAGGAAAAGGATTTAATGGTTGTTGTGGGTATTTCGGGCTCTTTGGCCATGTTCTGAAGGTTGTTCTTCCTAACGTTTCGCCAGTTTCTGTGGCCGGCATCTTCAGAGGACAGGAGTCAAAACTCTGTGCTCTGGTTCTGTTTGTTTGGGAGTTGAGTATTTATAGCTGTGAGATAAGCTTTGTCCTTTTCATTAGATGGGTGATTATGGTGATCAGTGTGTTTTTGTTGTGGATGCATTGTTGTGATAAGGGGGAGAGATGATCTGTCACTGTGATTGATGGGTGTTGTTAGCTGGTATTTTGTGTGTAGTGATCACCGGTCCTTGTGGCTGGTGTTCATTGACCTTTTTTTCAGTGCTGGGAACCAAGCTTTGTTAAGTTTTAAACTTTCTTCTTTTTTGTTGAAGCTCTCCTAGTGTTTGTGGATTTCAGTGGCTTCCCTCTGCAGTCTGATGTAATGATTGCTAGTGTTGTCCAGTATTTCAGTATTTTGAAATAGAATTTCATGTCCAGCTTGTTTTAGGGCATGTTCAGCTACTGCCAATTTTTCTGGTTGTTCTAGTCTGCAGTGTCTCTCATGTTCTTTGATTCTGGTGAGGATGCTTTGTTTTGTGGTTCCAATATATATCTGGTCACAACTGCAAGGTATCCGATATACTCCTGCAGTGGTGAGGGGGTCCCTTCTGTCCTTTGCTGACCATATCATTTGTTGTATTTTTGTGGTGGGCTTGAATACTGTTTGTAGTTTGTGTTTTTTCAAAAGTTTCGCCATGCGGTCCGTGATTCCTTTGATGTGTGGCAGAAATACTTTATTTGTGAGTGGCTGTTTTTCTTCTTCAGTTTGGTGTTTTTGTCTTGGTTTGATGGCTCTTGTGATTTCATTTTTGGAGTAGCCATTTGCCTGTAGGGCCCAATTGAGATGGTTGAGTTCGGTGCTGAGAAATTGAGCTTCATAGTTCTGATTTGCACGGTCTACCAGTGTTTTGATTATGCCTCTTTTTTGCTGTGGGTGATGGTTGGAGTTTTTGTGTAGGTACCGGTCTGTGTGGGTGGGTTTTCTGTAGACCTTGTGTCCGAATAGAGGTCAGTTTTGCGTACGACCATGACATCTAAGAATGGGAGTTAGCCCTCTATTTCTTTTTCCATGGTGAATTGTATATTTGGGTAGATGCTGTTGAGATGGTTTAAAAATTCTTCCAATTTTTCTTCACCATGGCTCCAAATTGCGAAGGTGTCATCCCCATATCGGAACCAGACTGTGGGTGCGAAGGGTGCCGAAGCCAGGGCCTGTTTTTCGAAATGACCCATGTAGAGGTTTGCTATAACCGGGCTGAGGAGGCTCCCCATGGCCACTCCATCTGTCTGTTCATAGAATTCATTATCCCACTGAAAATAGCTGGTTGTTAGGCAGTGTTGGGAAAGGGACTTGATGTCTTCTGCAAAGATCTGCTGGATGAGTGTCAGAGTGTCCTTTATCAGTACCTTGGTGAACAGAGATACTACGTCAAAGCTGATCAGTCTGTCCCCAGGGTTGAGTTTTAGGGTGCTGATC
Organism: Pogona vitticeps; assembly: GCF_051106095.1. Lineage (NCBI taxonomy): Eukaryota > Metazoa > Chordata > Lepidosauria > Squamata > Agamidae > Pogona > Pogona vitticeps. The sequence continues at coordinate 206,483,280 of NC_135784.1, forward strand.
TTGCTTATGAAATGTCCTGAGTCTTTGATGTAGGATGAGGTTTGTGCAATGTGGGTCTGTAGGAGGGTGGCTAGGTATTTGGCTAATTCATATGTTGGGGAGCCGATGGCACTTACAGTGGGCTTGATTGGGATTGAGTTTTTGTGGATTTTGGAGAGTCCGTATAGTCTTGGTGGGAAAGCTTCTATCTTGCAGATTCGTTGAAGGACATTGGGGTGCAGGGAGAAACTCCTGATCAGCATGTTTGTTTGTTTTGTGATTTTGTTGGTTGGGTCCCGTTTCAGTTTTCTGTAGGTGGTGGGGTCTAGAAGTTCCCTGATTTTGTCCTTGTATTCTTTTGATTCCATGATTACTGTGGTGTTGCCTTTGTCTGCTGGCAGGATGATGATGTCCGGGTCTGAGTTCAGGGACTTGATAGCATTTCTCTCCTTTCTTGTTATGTTGCTTTTTGCTTTTCATAGGATCCTAGTCACTTCACCTTATTTCTTCTGCTTTTTCTTCTGGAAGATGATATACACATTGGCAATGATGTCTTCCATAGGAATTTTACTGGGTGTGACTGCAAAATTTCCTCCTTTGGCTAAGACTGAGGATTCTTCAGGGGAGAGTTTGCGTTCTAATAGGTTGATGATGATGCGCAACGATGATTTAAACCCCTCTAAATTTATTTGTTCTGGAAGGAGAATAACATTGAAGTCTCCAATAGATTTTACAAATATATTAAAAAGATGTATTAAACTAAATCATCGGATTAGAATTCAGACATTACTGTGTGTAGAACAAAGAGGTTTGTTCTACAGCTGCTCAACACTCAATCTTGGCCTTATTTTTTCACGTTATTAACAAGCAGATTATAGTCAATAGGTTGAATTGTTAACTTTTACAAATTTCTGTAATCCCCAAGAAATGTTCCTCGGTTGTGTGACATCAAATTGCAATATTTAAAGTTGCATATTATTATCTATATATCTCCACCTTGATATGGTCAGAGGTCCAAGTACTTGCTTCTGTAGGCACTGATGAGATCCAGACATGCTTAATGTAAAGACCATGCCCTATAGATGTAATGTGAGTATGGTTCACTGGATGGACATTCCCTCATTTATGTCTGAATCTCTGAATGATCTTCAGAGCTCTGGTACTAGAATGGGGGGGGGGCTCAGTGTGGCTTAACTGTTTCATAGTCTAGTTTTTCTTCTGATTGTATAAATCATTTCCCTTTAGCTAACACCTTCCCCTAAAGTTCAGTATACTGTCTGGTCATTTTATGATCTTCCTTCACTAGTCCTGTCAGGTAGCCTTTCTGATTTTTGATGTACTTTAGCATGGTTCCCTAAATTTTATTTATGAACTGAAAGAAGTTGTACAGTTCTTTATTCCATTTTGTCCAGTTGCTTACTTTTGAATAAGCCTTTTTGTATTCTAATGTCTTTGATGCTTAACTTCAGTTCATTCATTGAAGACTTGTTTTTTGCACTGTCTTTTCAATAGTATACATACCTTATAACTTCATTTCTCTAAGCTTTCTGCTATTTCATGTAACTGTTGACATTCCTAACTGTTATTATTTAATTTAATAGTAAATTTCAGTCTTTGGGGAGATTGCAGAGAAAGATTTGCTCTTTTGATGATTCCCTGTCCCTCCATTGCCCAAGTCCCATTGGCAAGCTCTAGATAGAGCAAAAGATTGCTCTCTTCCTCCATCAGTACTTTGCTAGATTTTCATTTACACTGTTGAGAAAAAAAACAAAAACAATCTCAGTTCAGTCTCTCTCTCTCTCTCTCTCTCTCTGTATCAGAAAAGGTAATCGGAACCTTTTAATTTGTTTTTCTTTTATGACTGTATGTTTCGTTTTGAAGGATTCCCTGTTCCCATTTTTCAAGAAGATGGTGCAGAAATATTAATAATTAAAAACACACATATTGAGGTACCTGAAATAGAAATGGATTTTGCTATGCCACTAGTATTCAGGCTACTATAATGACTGTTCTGTTAAATATCAATCTTTTTCCTGACACCACCTTTTCTAGCTCCAGTTAACTTTTCCTCCTCAATATTTACTTTCTTGGTTTTTGCAGTGACTGGTCAGTCCTATGAAAATATGGTGACTGAGATCATGTCAATGGGATATGAAAGAGAACAAGTAATTGCTGCACTGAGAGCTAGCTTCAACAATCCTGATAGGGCAGTGGAGTATCTTCTAATGGTGAGCATGTTTTCTTAGTTCTGTGATTTGTGTTCATATCTGTAACTACTGAATAGTCCTGTGTTAAGACAGAGGCCTTGAGAGCAGGAGAGGCAAGACTTGGGGATGATACAAATGAAAGCCCTGGTTCAGTAATTCTTTCTTTATTTAAAATTGTTTTGAAGTTTTCTTTAAGGGCAAAATTCTATCAAGGTGGCTTAGAAGTTAAAAATAATATTAAAAATATAAGTACAGTGAAATTCATTTAAAACTGTAATTACATATAAGAGCAGCTTAACCCTAGAAGATTGGCAAAAACTGATGGATCTTCACAACTTTCTTGACAACCTCCAAAGATGAGACCTGGCAGACCTTTAATGGAGACCTTCTAGAAATATGTGGACTGCCAATTAAAAGGCCATCCCCATGTACTGTCTATTCTAGCCACACTTGGTGATGAACAAGTGAAAAGGTGCTAAACTTATGACCTGAGAAGGCAGACAAATTGATAGGCAGCTGCCAGGATCCTGTTCATACATCAGTGACTGTTTTTTCAAAGTCTAGCTAAACTAATGTTATTATACTCATTTTAGGGTATCCCTGGAGATAGGGAAAGTCAAGGTATGACCGATCCTCCTCAAGCAGCCGGTACTGGTGCTTCTCCATCTTCAGCAGTAGCAGCTGCAGCCGCCGCGACTACCACTACAACCACCACCACAACTAGTTCTACAGGAGGTACGATAACTACGTTTCAAAAGACCTTGCTGCAAATCTGTAGAACCATCCCACTAGGGTAATGTATCTTTACCTCACACTTGCCTTCACCCTTCAGTTTAGCTCATCTCCCTTAAATCCTGGATCTACAAGCAAATTTTTAGCAATAAGGAAGACACAATTCTAGATATCACACTCCTATTTTACACAAACCTGTTTTGGAATAGGTTTCATGACACATATTTTCTGGGCAGACGGCTTAATAAGTCCTATATTCCATTATTGTTAATTGAGGTAAAGATCAGACAAGAAAGCCAACATCTGTCTGACATGTTGAAACATCTGCATAGGAATGCAGATTCTTTAATTTGTAGAGGCTCAGCTTCCTTGTGGCCTCTGAATGCACACAAATGGGTTACGCTGCACCTGCGCAGGACTTCTCGGGATCTTCTAGAGCTTAAAAACGTGTTTAGTAGGACATTCCCCATGGCGCGCATGCTCCCCCCACCTGTAATACCTCAGTTCCTTCTTGCCACCACTGAGATCAGACTCTTTTGTGACGTCTAGAGCTGTTTTGAATTGTTTCCTATCTTACGTTTTTTTATTCTGGTTTGGTTTTCTGACTACCGTTTGTGATTTCTGGAGTACTCCTCCTCCCAAGCAGGACCTTGTCTTTGACGACATAAACCAAGATAAGTCCCCCCCCCCCCCCCCGCGCTGAGTTTGGCTTTCATTCCAGCTATGTTGGACCTCGTAAAAGAAACATGGAATCAACCATCTTTGTCTCTTCAGATCTCTAGGCATGTTGAGAATCATTACAGAATGCATGGCGGTGACACTACTTTCCTCACTAAACATCCCACACCTAATTCTATCATAGTACAGTCTAATCAATCACGGGCTGGAAACCGTTCAGAAGTCACAGCCACCAACAGAGAAAGTTGAAAGCTGGATGTCCTGGGCCGTTCGCTCTACTCTCTGGCCTCATTTGTCATAAGAGTTTCAAATTATCAGCCGGCTATGGGGGCTTGTCAGAGGCAGTTGTGGAGCAAGGTTTTGCCAGTCCTCCAGGCTGCTCCTGAGGAGACTAGGGCCAGTGTTCTCAATGCTCACCTGGAGGCAACGACATTGGCTAAACAGCGTTTAACATCCTGTCACATGGCTGAGGCTGCATCCAAGGTCATGACATCGGCTATTGCACTCAGGACGCATGCTTGGCTGCATTCAGTGGGAATCACGGACGATGCAAGGTCCCGTATTGAAGACCTTTCATTTGATGGTGTTGGACTGTTTAATGAGAAGATGGATGAGGTGATGGACAATTTACATAAGATCCAGAAGATAGCTCTTATTCTGTCCAGCAGCCATGATACCAACGCTACCAGTGGCACAGACCTTTCAATACCCAGCAATCTTATCAGCAATCTTCCCATCCGGCCTATCGCTCTTACAGACCTCCTGCTCAAGAGAGGTCCAATCCTCCTCCAGCTTCTTCTGCTACCACTACTTTCAGATCACAGGTTCCTGTCCAACATCACCAAACCTTCCGTCATCCTTCAAAGAAAAATAAACGGTATCTTTGACTATCCTATTCCGAACCATCTGCACAACCTTTCCCATCATCCCTGGCTAGCCCCTTTCTTCGACAAGTGGTCTATTGTCACCAAAGACACCTGGGTGCTCGCCATCATATATTATGGTTACCTCTTCGAGTGTACAGATTTTCTTCCTATCGGCCACCTCAAACCCACAGCTTACTCACCTGCTCTAGAGTCTAGAGGACGACTTTGCCCTCCAGACTCTGGCAGATCTAAGCCTACAGGTCAACTTTGCAAAGGCCCATCTCCAACTGTCTCAGGCCATGGACTATATTGGTGCTCACTTAGATTCCATCAGAGCCCCAGGGTCTTCCTTCCGGCTGAAAGAATTGACAAACTAAGACGAGCTATTCATCCATTTCGCCTGTATGCCAAGGTTGCTGCTCACCGCACACAGCATCTCTTAGGTCTCATGGTTTTGACCACATCTGTTTTTCCTCATGCTCGGTTAAAGATGCACTCTCTACAAGCGTGGTACCTGTCCAAGTTCAATCCTCTGTTGGACAACTCTGCCAAATGCCTACGTGTGACTCCAGAGCTCGCAAGTCAACTGATGTGGTGGATGCTTGTGCCCCACCTTCTAATTGGCCGACCTTTCAGGCCCTTCCAACTGATGGTCCAAATCACGATGGACACCAGCTCAACAGGCTAGGGCGTGCAATGTGGCACTCACAAGATTGACACTCTATGGTCCAGCATGGAGAAGTCGTAACATATCAACCATCTAGAGAAGCTGGAGGTTATCAAGGCTTTCCACGTGTTATATCCTCTCATGGTTGTGGAGTATGGGTGGCCACGGACAACATGACCACCATGTATTACATCAACAAGCAGTGGGGGGTACTCACTCTTTGTCTCTTCTTTATTTAGCGATCCACCTTTGGGAATGGTGCTACGATCACCATAGTTTTCCAATCGCTATTCATGTGTCTACAGAGGACAACGATGTGGCCGATTGTCTGAGCCATCTTCCCACTCAGACTCACGAGTGGGTTCATGACGACTCTGTATTCTCCCATATCTGTGATCGGTGGGGAGCGCCAGCCATCAACATATTTGTCACCCAAGCCAATTCGAAATGCAGCAGGTATTGCGCTCGGGCAGGGAGAGGCCCTGACTCTTTGGGCGATGCCTTTGTGGTGAGCTGGAACAATGTCCTCCTTTATCTTTTCCCTCCCATTCTGCTCATTCAGGGAACGATAATCAGGATCCGTCAGTTGTGAGCCAATGCCATCTTGATAGCCCCACGGTGGCCTCGTCAGCCATGGTTCACCACCCTCAAAACCATCGCCTCCGAGTTTCTGAGACTAGCTCTCCAACCATTCCTCCAAACTCAGGACGAAGGCAAGGTCTGTCATCCCAACCTGGAGTCGCTTCACCTGACGGTGTGGAGGATTCTCCCAGTGTAAAAGTAGTATTGGACAGAGCTAGAAAACCTTCTAGAAAATTGCTATACTCTTATAAATGGTCTGTCTTCACCAAATTTACTGCTTCCAGAGGTCTTCTGGCTGTTTCAGTTTCATTAGATACTCTTCTTACTTTCATCCGTTATCTATTTGATCGAGGTCTGGCCCACTCAACGTTAAAAGTGTATATTCCCACTATTGTTTCTTACCAGCCTGTGGGTTCAGAAGCTTCCTGCTTATTTTCACCTCCGATTTTTAATAGGTTCCTTAGGGGTTTGCGTAACATTTGCCCACCTGACTGGCCTCCACTTCCTCAGTGGTCTCACCAGGTCATTTTACGGGCTCTTGCTCGCCTACCTCTCGAGCCCATGGCTTCTACTCATCTTAAACTTCTCTTGATTAAAACTTTTGTTTCTCATGGCTATTACTTCTGCACAGAGAGCAAATGAGTTGACTGCCCTTTAGGCTGATGCCCCTTATGTACAGTTTCACCCACACAAGGTTGTCTTATATCCTGATGTGTCTTTTCTCCCTAAAGTGATTTTGAGTTTCCACATTAATCAATCACTAATTCTTCTGACATTGTTCCCTAATCCTTCTTCTGATGTTGAGCGCATGCTCCATTCCTTAGATGTTTGTCGTGCCTTGGCTTTTTACATTTCCAGAACTCAGGACTTACGTACTTCTCCTAAACTATTTGTCTGCTTCCATGGCCTGCAAAAAGGCACTCTGGCCCCTCCACAGATGGTTTCCAGGTGGATCGTTTCTGCTATCACCTTGGCCTATGAACTGGCTGGCAAGGTACCACCAAAGGCATTGAAAGCACACTCTATGAGAGCTATGGCTACTTCGACTGCCTGCTCATATGGTACTGAGGTTCCTGACATTTGTCGAGTGGCCACATGGTTTACACCATCAACCTTTGTGACACACTACCGTCTGGATGTCAGAGCCAAAAAGGAAGCAAGTTTTGGAAGAGCTGTGCTGAGATCAGTGTTGGTGTGATGGCCCTCCTTTAGGTAAGTGAGCTTGCTAGTCACCCATTTGTGTGCATTCACAGAGGCCACAAAAAAGAAACAGGTTACTGACCTGTAACCATAGTTCTTGAGTGGTCCTCTGTGAATCCACACATCCCTCCTATCTTCCTCACTGTCTGTCACTTTGGTTCTTGAGCTTTGTTGCTATTAGAGCCTTGACAGCAGCGGACATTTCAGAACTGAGGTATTACGGGCAGGCGGAGCATGCGCACCACGGGAGAACGTCCCACTAATCACATGTTTTTAAGCTCTAGAAGATTCCGAGGAGTCCTGCGCAGGGGCAGTCTAACCCATTTGTGTGGATTCACAGAGGACCACTCGAAGAACTATGGTTACAGGTAAGTAACCTCTCTTTCCTTCATATATTGAAAATTCAAAATCTTGAAAATAAGGTGCTCTTCCAAGAAATATATGTCTCATCCCAACTCACACACAAATTGCTACTCCAGTGAGTAGTTGTGTGTTGTTTTTATCTTGGGATGTGATTCTACAGCTCAGATTATTTCCACACCACTTTATAAAACATAGCTAACCAAATTTTTAACATAAGGTGAAGGTATTGGATGACTCAGTTATAAAAGAGATGAGGAACTGGGCCAGGTGATATCAGGAGACAGGGACCCACCCAACCACCCCCATTTCCAGATGTCCTAAGGTTCCACCTCACAGTTCCCATTTCCAGTCTCTCCATGCACACAGAAGAGGTATACAAAATAGGACTTGGTCAGTGCTTGGAGGTGCACCTCCAAACACTTGCAGAATCCCTGCATGATATGAATGAAATTCTGCTCTGATCACTGATTGGAAAAACAACACTTAGAAAAATACTGTTGATTCACTGAGTGCTCTGTAGTTGAAACTGTGAGAAGCAACATGTGAGAACAAGTATTAATTTTGGGAAATAAATAGATTATGTTGTTAAGTTAGCTTTGTAGGTTTGTGCAAAGTTTGTAAAAGGTTAATACAGTACAGCTGGATTATAGTTGTGGTTTGTATTTTGTGAGGCTAAAGCCTGTCTTTTGATCTAAATTCTGTTTATTGACTAATTAAAGTGCCTTGCAGATTAGGTGATAAACACAACATTTTTATAAGCAAGTAAAACTTTGCTCTTGCTAACGTACTTCACACCAGATATTGAGGAATTACTTTCCTTTCTGAGATGATTTGTCATTTCTAGTGGAAAGGTCTAACAACTAAGCAAAAGACATTCCAACTAAAAGTAGGATTTAAGGCACAGCAGGCATCTAACTCTCAAAACCCTTTTCAGCTACTGTATTTTTCATTTACAAATATTTAATATTCAGTAATCATATATCTTGAAACCTTCTCTTTCAGGACATCCTCTTGAATTTTTAAGAAACCAGCCTCAGTTCCAGCAGATGAGACAAATTATTCAGCAAAATCCATCTCTTCTGCCTGCATTACTACAACAGATAGGCCGGGAAAACCCTCAATTATTGCAGGTGACTTTTAAAACATCCTGAGTTGTCTTCTGGAGTGGTAGGCCCCTTTTATAAAGTGTAGTGGAATCCATACTGTGGGCAGTTAGGCAGTAAATTAGGCAAGCCTTGTTAACTTCAGTTATAAAAATATGTATCATGTTGTGAGCTGTGTTGCATCCAGAATTAGGAAAAAGATGGAGTGTAAATGAAACAGATAGCTAAATGAACAAATAGTAAAGCACCACTAGCTATCACAGAGTGCTATCCTCTGAAGATGCCGGCCAAATGGCGAAACATTAGGAAGCACAACCTTCAAAACACGGCCCGAAAAACCCACAACCACTAGCTACCACACTTATTTTTTTCCTATCTGCATTCCAGATATTACATTCACAGTACCATAGTAATTTTTAAGGCTATCAGCAGGAGTGAATGTGCTTTATTTCAGTGTATTGTTTGCTTTTGTCCTCCCATGCACCACAGCAAATAAGCCAACATCAAGAACATTTTATTCAGATGTTAAATGAGCCTGTTCAGGAGTCGGGTCAAGGGGGAGGTGGCAGTGGAGGTGGCGGTGGCGGAGGTGGAGTAGCTGAAGCTGGAAGTCGTCACATGAACTACATTCAAGTAACGCCTCAGGAAAAAGAAGCTATAGAAAGGGTGAGCTCATCGTTTTTGTTCTTCCTTTTGCATGTAGAGAATAGCTTCCCATTCTATTATTCCTTCTTTTTTTTGAAATTCAGAGGTGAATGGATTTTTCAGTATCTACAATAAGAAGATTATCAAGCAGGAGAAGGGAAGTTTTGGAAGGCTTGGGAAAACCCATCTTCCATTGAGTCATATCATTGATTCATTAAAACAAGTATTATCAATTCTAATTGGCTGTGGCTCTCCTGGGCTTGGAACAGGAGATCCCTGATGATCCCAGTGGTCTTCTGTCCCAAGTACTAACCAGGACCATCCCTGCATAGCTTTCATTATTAGACTTGATTGAGTGTAACCATGGTGGCTTGGTAATTGGGGGTTGGGGGGTTGGAAATGGAATGGAATGTGGTGGGCGAGGGCATGACTGACTTTTTGGAAACTTGAACATACTATTGCGTTTTTGTACAGGTGACACTTGCAGTTAATTCAGGCTGTGCCATCATGCTGTTTAAGGTGCATTTTGCTTTGTTCTCACAAAGTAGAGTTACAAGACTAATAATAGCAAGCATTCTTGCAGTATTCAGAGCTCTTCTAATACTCTTCAGTAAGCTGTAAGATAATTCAGTAGTTATAGTTGTATCCCTTACACTAAAGTTACAGATTGAAACAGATGCTCACCCCTGTTAAGCCAGCAGGTTAAAACTGCAAGATTTTATGCTTTCATCTTCAGTTATATATGCTAGCAGTGTTAAAGCCCTTACATTCTCTTTAGCACGATTCATATATTCATTATTTATCTTCATACTGGCCAAGGTTTTGTCTAGACACCTGCATGATTATTAAGCTTTGCCTTATTCATGGAAGTAAACGTGAAGTGAAACTATCTTTGAAGTGGCAAAACAATATTTTTCATCAACCATATTTTTTCACTGTAATGGCAATGCATCATGTTTTTCCTACAACATGGAAATGCTTGTTAACCATTTTCTTATGTATAACATAGTAAGCTACCTCACAGTTTCATTATGTATTAAAGAAACCTTAAAACACAATGCCTCAAATCTTTGTTAAAACTTCATCTTCTATTCTTTGTTTCTAAACTTTCAGATAGTTCCAATTAGTATTTCAGAACAGCAGTTTTGCAGAGGATTAAAAATTGACAGCCTGCTTCCTATATGTCATCATTTATTATTGAGTCATTTTAATTTCTGCTGTGTATCAGGATTCTGTTCTGAGAATACTATCTGTTTTAGTGGGATGGTATTTCAGAAAAGATAGTGATGCTGTTAACCTCTTGCAACATAAAACAATGTTAGGGACTAGGAATTTATTGGAAGAATTTGTGCTTTCAGTTTAAATTTTTAATTATCTTTTCCTTCCTGCAGTTAAAGGCACTAGGATTCCCTGAAGGACTTGTGATACAAGCATATTTTGCATGTGAGAAGAATGAAAACTTGGCAGCCAACTTTCTCCTACAGCAGAACTTTGATGAAGATTGAAAGGGAGAGACTTTTTAAAATCTCACACATCACACCAGTGCATTACACTAGCTATTCACTGGATTGTCTGGGATACTTGGGCTCATATCCATGATATTTGGTGTAAGGTTGGGGGGAGGGGAGGGAGAGGAAAATATAGAAAGGATACAAGGAAAGACAAGCACATCTGCCCATAATAGGCAGATGTAGCAGATCAAAGTGTAAAATACTATACAACCAAAAATCAGCTTCTTCTCTTTTTTTGGGCAGGTATTTAGTTCCTTTCTTCTATAAACTAAGTTCATCCCCCCCCCCCGACACCTTCAGATTTCCACTCTTTTATGTACTAGTTCCCAAAATTAGTGTGGTGCCCTGCTTTTGTTTGTTTTTAATTAACATTGGTCTTGAAGATAGCGAAGGCTACCTAGAATTGAGAGTCTGTATTTCATGGTAACACTGGATAATGGCTTTGTGACTTTAAGAAAAGTATATTTGAGTAACTGTAAAAATATGCCAAAAATGTAGGTGCTGGGTTTTTTGCTGCTTCAGATGTCTCTAACTGCAAGAGACCCATTATTTCACATAAAGAAAGCGCTGGATTAAAAATTCAAATTAATATCACTCATTTTTTTATCATTGATTTTGAGAGCTCTTTTCCTGTCCCTGCTCCTTCCTTTCATAACAAATGGAGAGACTATGTACATACAAACAAAAATAGTTTACTTTTAAGCAAATACAAGATTACCTAATTACTGCTTACTTCAATGTTGGGTTACAATAAAGATTTTTTTTAAATAAAAAAATCAAAATGATTGCATGTTTTGGGTTTGATGTATCCCTCTTTGTGAATTGAGCACTTTTTTATTGCCACTGAAGAAAATGTAAACTCTCCATGCTAGTGAAAGTATTTATGAAAAAAATCAGATTCCATCCTAACTATATTTTGTTTAAAGTGAAACTGACCTGATGAATACAGCTGCAAATATTTCAAAACTAGGTGTCTTAAATGCTTGTAATCTTATAGTTTCAATCTCTGGGACTAAAGGCTATTGTCATTTGTATTGCTTTACAAGGACTGTAATATTCCAGTAATTTGCCTTCTCTTCTGTTTAAAAAGCATTGTGAAAATATTTTGGTCTTGAAGAGATGTTCAAAAACCAGAAAATAGATGAACAATCAAGTTATTGGTTCCCTAAAGATTATGCACATCCCCTTTTACTTCCTATTAAAAGTAACATCTAATTGTAAGGCTTTGAGTTTGTTTCTTTCTCAGAAAAATGTGTTGTTTTGCTTGGGATTATCTTTGCATGGTAGCTCTGAATAACTGTCTTCTCCATCACTTGAAGGGAGTAATTTGTCTCTTCAGTAAAAAAAAAAAAAAAGTCCATAGGCCAGAGCTGCTCCTTTGAAGAGATACCTGTTTTCCCCGGTTGACAAGATCAGCCATGTGGATTGAACAGAAGGCATTGCAGTAGAAATCTAAAGCACATATGGCTGGAGGCAAGCTTTAATGTAAAACCAGCATAGTGCAATCTTACTACATGTCTGTTGTCAGTTTTAAAATAGGTTGAAATTATGTAGAATCAAGTGGTAGACTGTGGATGCTATAACTCTGGACTGTGCCACCCCAAACTCTTAAATGAAAGCTTGCATTTAAACACATCACTGCCCCCCCCCCATATTTGGCATTAATTTGAAAAGTAGCTGCATCTGAAGCAACAGTGTTTTATTTATATATTTATTGCTTTTAAATGCTGCTTTTCTGCGAAAGCAGCCCAGGGTGTACTGTTTTGAAGAACTGATGTAAATGTTTAAAATGCATTGATATTACATATAAAGCAATTCCTCCAAGAGAATAAGAATCTTAAGTTTTTATGTTAGCCCTCAAGAGAAGTGTCCCATTTTTTTTGTAGGGCAAGTCCATAATGGGCAAGTTTCACAACATGTTCCAAATATACTGTAGGTGACTTCCTCTGTGGAAGGAAATGAACATTTGTAGCCAGCTATACAGATGAATGAATACTCCTTTTCTGTTGGTTTGATTCACTGGCATGAGTATCTTGTAATTACAATAGATGCTTCCCTGTACACACACAATTGTGTAAAAAGGGGCTTCTGTATTGGAGGACCTGCATGCCACTAGCCATTTCTGTGAGTGCAACAAAAGTTCATTTAGCAAGCATCATTGGTAGCCCAATGTAGACCATTCTTCATACTTGTTATTTTTCAAGCAGTTGTGTGGAGTATTTATTCACTTGATCTGTGTTATGTGGTGTTCACCTAAAAAAAAATCATAGAATCCCCATTTTGTTTATTTAAAACATTTTTACCTTGCCTTTCTCCTTAAACAGATCCAAGAACTTCTGTATTAAATATACAAAACAGGAATGCATATTTCAGACACAACTAATTTAGAATGTATTACCAGACTTCTGTTTCATCTATTAGTTCCATCAGATCCCACATGTTTCATTATCTCTAAATTCTCTAAGATGCTATGCACTTTAGTTCTCTCCTATTCATCTGTGGCATTCTTGGTCAGAAGAACTAATCTGTTGGTGTAAACTAGCTCTATAGTAGTTCACTTTTTACTTCCCCTTGATGGAATGGTACTAAAGCTCTTTTCAGGCATTAAGAAAGTGGATTGTTTAGTTTTGTATGGAAGGGAGAATGCTAGTTCTGACCCCCTCTGTTGTCACTTTCCTTATGAAAAGGTGACATATCTGAAGAAGAAAGCCCTTTAATCATGAACACTGTATGTGATCAAAAACATAGGAAAATCGAGATTCTTGATTGCATGGAGAGCTTCCATGGATAGAAGGGGTTTTACTCTTTCGGACATATCACTGTTATATAACATAATACAACAAGGTGGCAAGATTAGTACTGCCCTCACCTCACATTTGTATAGTACACTATTGCAACATCTGATTAAGGCTCTAGCCTTTGAAGGTACCTATTGCATCACTGTCAGATATTTTCTGTTCTAAAGCCTTACAGTTCAGCACCTTAACCCATCCTGTGGGCATGTCCCTACCTGCCATGTCCTGGCATTGCTGCCGAGTGATTCCTGTTGAGACAGGGTGCAGAAAAATGGATCAGCTGTTCAGCTGGGAAATGAACCACGTTGAACTGCCGAACCAGCAGTTCGTGACCATCTCTACTTACAGCTAAATCCGGTATTAGTCCTCACTAAAGTAGATCCAGGTGGAACGTGGTGCCGCTGCTGGCTGAACCACAGAAGCCTGTGCTGCAGGGTCAGAAGACCAGCAGTCGTAAGATCGAATTCACGCGATGGAGTGAGCTCCCGTCACTTGTCTCAGCTCCTGCCAACCTAGCGGTTTGAAAGCATGTAAAATGAGAGTAGATAAATAGGGACCACCTCGGTGGGTAGGTAACAGAGTTCCGTGTCTAAGTCGCACTGGCCATGTGACCACGGAAGATTGTCTTCGGACAAAAACGCTGGCTCTATGGCTTGGAAATGGGGATGAGCACCGCCCCCTAGAGTCGAACACGACTGGACAAAAATTGTCAAAGGGAACCTTTACCTTAAAGTAGATCCATTGGAATGCATGTGGCTTGTTATTCTAATGTAAATTCCATTGCTTTGAATGGGTCTATTGTAATTAAGGCTAACACTGTTTAGTCTTTTAAGTGGCACCACCCAGAGTTAATTATATCAGTTTAGTAACTCAGTTTCTTGTCTATAACCCAGGTTTGTGAAGACAAGCCCTTTTTCATGGGGAAAGCATGCAAGCCTTCTGACATACTTGTTCCTGTTTCCTGAGTCATGTAGAGCTTTCCTTCATATTGTGTCTGCACAGTATGACCACCAACCCCCCCATTTATGGAGGAGTGGTTCTAAGTTGCCCTGCCCCCCCCCCCCCGTTAATGCTGAAAAATGTGGAATAGCATGGCATCAGGCTCCATCTAGTTGCCAATTCTGGTAATGATATGAGTTCTTTACTGAACTCCAATATTCTCCGGATGCCTCCAGGGTTAGTTCTGGTATCTATTTCAAGATTTTTGTTTTAATATTTTTAGACCATGGATACTGATCCTGCGGATAAAGGGGCCCTACTGTGTAACTAACTGGAAACTGAAGTGAAAGCATGCAGTAATATAAATGTTCTCTGGCTGAACCTCTAACTTATAGGTGGGTGATCTCATCAAAGTCAAGGGCATTTTTCAGATTTGTTGGCAGCTTGTATATCATATTTCCAAAGGGGTGGCGAGAAAAGGGACATAGTCAACATTTCTCTCTCTCTCTCTCTCTCTCTCTCTCTCTTAGCAGTTATGTGTGGAAAAAGACGCTACAGTGGATTTTTATTAATCGAAAGGTTTTTACTAAAACATGCCCCCTAGTGGCCCAAAAACTTTTTTAATTACATTTAAGAGGTTTAGAGATGGGGGGCTCCTGATGTTTATTAGACCACACCTGGGCCACCCCTGTTGCAAAAGAAATGGCTGCTACAGAGACAGCAAGGGATAAGCAGTAGTATATTGAAGACCCATTTCATATACTACACAGTGACACACTTGCTGCAGTCTGTATATAACAGAAAGGTATTGTGGCACTTTGAATATTAACACGTTTTTGGCTGTCCCGTTATTACAGTAACTTTTGTATACAGTGATGCCTCGCAAGACAAATGCCTCATGCAACGAAAAACTCGCAAGATGAAAGCATTTTGCTTTTTTTTTTTGCGACTCGCAAGACACATTTTTCTATGGCCATGCTTCGCAAGATGATTTCCCCCCCTTTTTTTTGTTTTAAATCGCACAACCGTTAGTACCACGCTTCACAAAATGAAATTTTTGCAATAAAACACAACTCGCAGAAAAACTTAATTTCATCTTGCAAGGCATCACTGTATGTTCAATAAGGCTTCCAATAGAATATTTCAAAGTGGAGTGGGTGTGGTCAGGATTAGAGATGGGGGTATTTGTATACGAACATGAATATCTCCCCACAGGTGGCGATAACAAGGGTCTGTCCACTCACGATTCCGCTGCTGACGTGAGTTCAACGGAGTCTTCCTATCACTCTTGCTCGCAATGGATTAGCCACTCTATGACCTGGCAGAGAGGCTCGTCATCCCGTCATATGCCAGGACTGGCAAATCCATTGTAGACAATGGAGCAATAGGAAGCCTCTGTTGAGCTCGCGGGAGTGGAATCATGAATGGATATTCTGGCCCCATGGGGCTGGACCCTCGTGGGGGGAGATTCGCATACAAATACCCGCATTTCTAGTCAAGATTGTTTTCAGCTGAGCCAACTTCCAAGAATTTTGTTCTGTTACTGTTCCATTTCTACCTTTCAGCAGTAAGAACATATTGTGGCTACTATGCCGTCTCCATTAGTCTATTTAATGACTTCTTCCCTTGACTTCCTGAGCCCTTTATCCTTCTAATTTATGTGCCCTCAAATTACCTCTGACTTGTGACTCTATGCGTAAGAGACCTCCTCCAAAGTGTCCTGTCATTAACAGCCTTGTTCAGTTCTTGCAAACCCAAGATCACCACTCTGAGTAAAAATATCTCATATTTGGTCTTTCTCTTCCCATGCTGCCTTCAGCTTTTCCTGGCATTATTGTCTTTTCCAGCAAGTCTTATGATATGCCCAAAGTCTGATAGTCTCCGTTTCATCATTTTTACCTCTGAAGAGAGGTCAACATGACTTGTTCTAGACCCTATTTTTGTTTCGTTTTGTGGTCTTATGATATTCACAAAGTTCCATAAATAGTAATAATAGGGTGCTTTATTTTGGCCTTGGTCTCCACTGACAAATCTGTACACTTTTTAGTTCCTTCCTACCAGTTTTCCTGAAAATAAGACCTAACCTGAAAATAAACCCTAGTATGATGCTTGTGATATAAACTCTACCCCCAAAAATAAGCCTTAGTTAAGGGAAACCCCACCCTCAAACATTGTGCAGCAACCAGAAGAAGATGACATGACTGTATCTGAAGAAATGTAGATTGTTGTACATGAAAATAATCCCTAATGGGTTCTTTTTTTGGGGGGGGGAGCAAAAATTAATATAAGACCCTGTCTTATTTTCGGGGAAACACAGTAGCTGCCCTTCCAAGTCTCAGTCTTGCAAGCTTTTTCCAGAACATACAGCTACAGTGGTGCATCAGTTTATGGCCATAATCCATTTCAGGAGATGGACGTAACTCGAAATTGTTGTACGTCGAAGCACCATTTCCCATAGGAATGCATTGAAATGCAATTAGTCCATTCCGGCAGAAGAAAAAAACTCACAAAAAAACACCTCACTGCAAGACTCATTGGAAACGTGATTAATCCCTTCCAGCTTAAGGGGAGGGGCAGAAAAGCAATCAAGCGTGCAAGGCCCATTGGAAATGCACAGAGAACAAGGGGCAGGTAGGGAATGCGAAGAAAAAAAGGAAAAAGCAACCAAACCCCCCCCAGACCCATCAGAAATGGGGGGGAGCCAAAAATAAACCAACCCCCCAAGACCCATTGGAAATGAGGGGAAAAACCCCAAAAACAAACCCCCCAAGACCCATCACATCACAGAAACATAACCCCCAGCTCAAAACCACACTGCAAAAACACCCAGAACAGTTTTTTAAAAGCAGAAAACTCTCTCTCTCTCTCTCTCTCTCTCTCTCTCTCTCTCTCTCTCTCTCACAGAAGCAGGAGGCAGCAGTCCCAAGGGGACATTCATAAATAGAGGCACCACTGTATATTGAAGAGGTTCACTCAATTCGGAGTACATTTGCCCAATGGATTGTCCACCATGGGCAAACAACCAACCCTGGGACCCTATAGCTCATCCATGGCTGCATAGGCTGCCTCTTTTCCTGCAAGGCACACTCAGGAATCAAATTCCTGATTTCCAGGCGCTTTGACTCACTATCCAGCGATTATAACTTAATAAAATGAAAGAATGGCTCCAGGGGTATGTAGGTAGCGGGGGGGGGGGGGACTTTAGCTTGATAAATACAATATTCTTGATAACTAAACAGGACAGGAGCAATATACCTATTGCTGGGGACCAATGAGAGGCAACTACTGCCGTCTTTCATAATCTCAATCTTTTATAACCTAAGCAACTCCTTGAGAACTACAAGTCATGGTTTGTAGGCCTACAGCAGTGTTCCCCAAATTGTTGCCTTCTCAACATCCATCAGCCTAAGCTGGAGCAGCTAATGGTTAGATTTGTTTTGTTGGACTAATTTCCCCTACTCTTGCTTCATGTCAGAATGGCTCACAGGGCAGCTGATAAAATATAATAAATCCCTGCCCTTGTGTTTTCCATGTACCATTTGATATGCTGGCCGAGGCTCCTGGGATTTACAATACAACATGTGTGGAGGAAACTGGTTGGGATATCAACCAAACATTCTGGGCTCCCCCGTCTTTCATTCCCAACTTAGTTTACAAAGCAGCTACTCCAGAAGCACATCTCCAAAATTCCTAAACACTAGCGATAAAACATCTCCCTCTCAGACCAACACAAAAAAGTATGGATCATTTCTCCAGTTTCACATCCTTCATCACCTCCTGACAAACCCTATTATTCTGCAACCGGAGTACATGTGCCAATGGGCTAAACCAAGCAATCAACCCCCGCACTCTCCCTTCATATTCTTCCCTGTCAAACCTGCCCACGTCTCTGTTAGAGGGATACAAAATGTTAAAATGCAAACATGAAAATCTCTCCAGACCTTAACTTGGCTGTGGACTTTGGTGCCTGAAGTTCTTCAATCAAAGGTATTGCCCTATTTGTATTTTGGGTACCAGGGTCAAGCGAATTGTTATTTTTCCAAGAGGTTTTTTTTAATGGTTAGTTTTAAATGAATGAGGTTTTGCAAAAATTAGCATGCAGAGGACAGAAATTTGGAGTAGTGCTTAGGTGAGAACACTGTTCCAAAAGTATAAAACCCTCCTTCAGAATGAAGGGGGGAGGGTGGCTGGTCTAAGCCTCTTCCTTTGAAAATGGACCCTTTATCCCCACTGCAGCTCCATTTCCAGTCTTAATGGTTATTTAATACCAAAGTATTTGCCTCTGCATGAGCAGACATATGGCAAAACAATGCCCTACTAAACATACCATGGCTGGCTTTCATCTGCCTGAGCTGCCTTCAGCTTCATCCTGGGTTTTGTGCTTGCTATCAAAGGTTTTGAAAAGGCAGGATTCTGTGGAGCCTAACAACCCACCCCCAAGGCATAGTCAATTTGGGTGGAAAATTAAAGGAAAAAACAGAGAGAAAGTTAATATATCTGTGAAGATTCTCAGTCATCAAGAGAGAAAGCTAATGTTAACCTTCAAAGGAGGGCAGTAATCCTGCCCTTTGTTCTCAGTTTCGGATGCAGTCAAAAGAAAAGGAGCTTGTTTTCAGCTTTTAAGAGTACACATTGCCCATTTCCAAGAGGAAAATGCTGTGTTTTTTTCCAGTCTGAGAGAGAAAACGAGTTTATTAGCCATATGTTTGTTAGGGAGTGAAGATGGCAATCCCCTGATCTGTTAATTATTGGGGAGTCCTTGGTTTGAAGGGTTATCTGTGCACTTCAGAAGTGAAGAACCCCAAGAAGGGAGTTCAGGCCTGGAAGTGGCCCATTGGAACTTCGCTAGGAAGTCACAGTAGCTATTAAAAGGAAAGTAAATTGACATTTGCCTTTCACAAAGGGATTTCCTCAGACCTGTGCGGTGAGATTTTGATATGAAAATGTATTAAATATTAGTGTTGTATTTCAATGTAAAATAGCTGATTTTACCTGAGTCACGGTACTGATTGTATTCAGGTGTGGGTATCAAGGATTAAGACTTAATGTTGTACAGCTGTGGTACATGATGAAACTTGGTGTAACAGAAAATGAAGTAATGTATTTTCTGATTGGTCACAGAACTGTACATAAGTCATGTGTAAAAGGAATGTCTCCAGATCCCTTTTTCCTATGCTGTGTGTTGCTTCATGTCATGTTATGCTGCCAGAGGAATGCCTGCTCTCTATGTATATATGTAAATAGACTAAGTTGTTGGTTTTACTCTCTCAGTGTCATAAGTATCCCTGCTAACCAATATCTCTTTACTCTGCTGATGTTATGAGCATACATGTTATAATCAAAATTCTGAACAGGGTTGTGTGCCCAGAGGAGTTTTTTTTTTTTCAAGCAGAGAAGTGCTGAATGTCTGGGAGGAAGAAACATGTAAAAGCCAAGGCTGAGGTTAGAATGCAGCTGAGGTCTGAGGGTGGTGAAGTAACTGAGAGTGGAAGTATTTCAGAGGACGAGGAGCAGACTCTAACAGCAAGTTCCATGATGTAGCAGGCAAGTGGAATACAGTGGTGCCTTGACTTACGAACTTAATTGATTCCGGAACTCTGGTCGTAACTCAAAATGGTTGTAAGTCGAAGCACCATTTCCTATAGGATTACATTGAAATGCAATTAATCCGTTTCAGCCAAAGGAAAAGCAAAGCAGAAAGCAAACAAACCTTGCAAGATCAATCAAAAATGGGGAAAAAATAACCCAAAAAGCAAACAACCCCCCCAAGACCCATTGGAACAGGGGTGGGGAAGCCCAAAAAACAAGCATACCCTGCAGGACCCATCACAGCATAGAAACATAATCCCACCAACCAGCCAAAAACCACGCTGCAAAACCCACCCAGAACAGTTTTTAAAAGTAGAAAGCAGCACCTTACCTTCCTAGGTAGTCCAAAGCCTCCTCCGATTGCACACTCTCTAACCACTGGAGCGAAAGTGCTACGAAGAAGCCACCTCTTTGCCTCCAATAGTTAGCAATTTGAATTCTCTGCCTTTTTTCCCTGCCTTATTTTGGTTGTAATTCGAAGCTCTGGTTGCAAGTCGAAGCAAAATCTTGCGGCCGGAGCTGGTCATAACTTGAAATGGTCATATGTTGGGACATTCGTAAGTCAAGGCACCACTGTAATGTGTACAGAACTAAATGACACTAATTACATGTCCTGGTCTTTTAAGATGGAGATGTACTTGAGAAGAGAGTCACTGTGGCAGTATGTAGAAAATCCTCCTGATGATGATGAGGGACTTGCAGGCAATGATAAAGTGTGAGCCATGATAATATTGTGCTTGGAAGATTCGCAACTGACTTACATAAGGAATCTGAAAACAAGCCAGGAGTGTTGGCAAGCACTCAGGAATGTCTATGTATGAGATACAGCCGGGTCCAAAATGGCTGTGGTACATAAACTATATCACAAGCATTTAATGCCTGGAGAAAATGTGTCTAACCATGTTAAAGAGATGTTAGATTTATTTCTCCAGCTGCAGGAGTGAGGGATGGAGTTTGACCAGTCGCACCAGTGTTTCGTGATTCTGAGCAGCCTAGATCAGTGGTTCTTAACCTTTGTTACTCAGGTGTTTTTGGACTGCAACTCCCAGAAACCCCAGCCAGCAGAGCTGATGGTGAAGGCTTCTGGGAGTTGCAGTTCAAAAGCATCCGAGTAACAAAGGTTAAGAACCACTGACCTAGATGACAGCTAAAATAATCTGGTGATAAGCTTGGAAAACATGCCAGAGAAAGATATGACAGTACAATATCTGTCTGGGAGACTTGTGGAGGAGGACAAGAGGTGATGTGATAAGGCGGCGGAGAAGGTCGTTTATCAGCGTAAACTGAGAGGGTCCGTGGATAATGACTTCACAGCCAGCCAAGAAAAAGTGTTCAATGTTAAATGTTATAATTGTGGAAGTACTGGACATATTTCTAAAAACTCCCATACATGACAGAGTGGAGAAAAGAAAAAAGATTTTTAATGAGTAAACTCAGAAGCATGAAGGTTATGTGGCTATCGTTAAAACTTGTGAAAACAAGCAAAGTAATTGATGGCTTTTAGATAGTGGAGCTTCTCAGCATGTGTGCCAGAGAAAAGAGTTGTTCACAAACTTAACCCCTTCAGCTCAAAAGATAGTGAAGCTAGCAGATGGAAAGTCAGTATCTGTAATTGGAACAGGTTCTGTTTACTTAAACTGTTTAAAGCAAACTCTAAAAAAATGTCTTGTGTGTGCCAAGCTTAGAGAATAATTTATTAGGTGCATAAAGTCTAGATAAAGACAGCTACAGTATAATTTTTGAGAAAGGCAAATGCAAAGTAATGAAAAATGGCGCACAGGTAGCAAATATTTATCTAAAAGATCATCTCTATGTGATGAATCAGAGCCAAATGAATGAAGCCATAAATGTGGTTAACAACTCAGAATCACATGAAAAGTGCATACACAGCCTACATAGAAAGTTACAGTAGGTCATATAAGCTTTGGAGTTTTACACAAAACTAAAGAAGTTGTATCTGATCTAAATATTAAAAACTGTGAGAAATATTTAGATTATAACATATGTAAATTAAGTCAAAGGCTTTTCCTGTGAGCAAGAAAAGCAAAAGAGTCAGTGACAAGATTTTTCAGTTGGTTTATCTTAATGTTGTGGGGCCACTGCAGCCCACAAAAGGTGGTAACAGGTTTTCTTTGACTATAACAGATGACTACTCGCGTTATAGCTATGTCTATGTAAAGAAACCTAAGAGTGAAACTTTCCAAAGATTCAAAGATTTTGTTGCCATGGTAGAATGAAGATTTAGTACTCCCGTAGTGTCTGTTCAGACAGATCAAGGGGGAGAGTTTTTACCACATAGTTTTGTAGATTGGCTTAAGAAAAAAGGCATTCATCACAAGTGTACAAGATAAGAAATTTGCTAAAAGAAAGTGGAATGGGAAATTGTAATTCTGTAAAAACACCCATGCTAACAAACTTTCATAAAGAACATGAAAATGAGGAATTCTTGGACAAAGAATTGTATCAGTCTAGACTAGGATCTTTGCTGTATTTGTCATGCTGGATGGACTAGACCTGATATTGCAGCAACAGTAAACATTTAAAGCCGAAGCGCTGCAAAACCCTTGCAAAAGCACTGGGATGGTGTCAAAAGAGTGCTGAGATATTTAAAGGGAACCATAGTTTGCAAGTTGAAGTTAAATGCATCTAACAATCTGAAATTAGAGTTCTATGCAGATTCAGATTGGGGTTTATGTGAAACTGATAGAAAGTCAATTTCTGGAATGGCTGTCAGTCTAGGTGAAGCTTTAATATGCTGGAAGTCTAGAGAGCAAGTTTTAGTTGCCACAAGCACAGCAGAAGCTGAGTATGCTTCATTAAGTGATCTATGTGAAGTCACATGGTTTATGCAGGTACTGAAAGATGTAACTATGCAAATTGATTTACCTGTCACAGTGCATAGTGACAGCACCACTTGCATTCAATTGGCAATTGAGAGTCAAATGAAGAGTAGAAGCAAGACATTTGTATAAAGTATTGCAATATAAAGACTGCTGTGGATCAGAAGCTGATAGATTTACAATATTGTCCAAGTGAAAATAATATTGCAGACATTTTCACGAAGCCATTGCAATAAGCTTGGTCTATACAACAGTTACAGCTGAAGATCTACAGACCTTACAGCACAGAGGCATCTGCGGTTTAACCTGCAGCACCACCACTATGTTGTATAGTTAAATGTAAAATGGTTGATTTTACCTGAGTCACTGTACTAATTGTATTCAGATGTGGGTATCAAGGATTAAGACTTAATGTTGTACAGCTGTGTACATGATGACACTTTGTATAACAAAACGAAGTAACGTATTTTCTGATTGGTCACAGGACTGTACATAGGTCATGTATAAAATGAACGTCTTTCTCTGCTGTAAGTCAGATCCTTTTTCCTATGCTGTGTGTTGCTTCATGTCATGTCATGCTGCGAGAGGAAAGTCTGTTCTCTATGTATATATGTAAATAGGCTAAGTTGTTGGTTTTACTCTCTCAGTGTCATAGTGTCATAAGTATCTCTGCTAACCAATATCTCCTTACTCTGTTGATGTTATGAGAATAGACATTATAATCAAAATTCTCAAGACTATGTGCCGCAGCTCATCAGATTGGCAAATTAGGTCTGTTTACCTTCTAGAGACGAATTGAAGAATAAAACTGAATGCAAAATAGGAAAGTGAGTAAAATCTCCAGCTGTGACAAAATGATGCCCTTCACCACTTGGGGGAGCAGTTCTTCTGAAAATGGTGTGGTACCCAGCATAGTTTAGGGTAGGCAAAGTGCAGCCCACAGACCACTGGATGCCACCAACACATCACTATTAACTACCACCACCACCACCACTATCATCATTTTTAAAAAGGACATCTTACCCTCTGAGGCCTGTTTCAGACACCAGGGGGAGGAGCTTTTTTCAAAATCTGAATTAACCCTTTGGTCACTTCTGCTTTAAAAAGCGAAAGAAAGCCTGCCACAGGGCTAACCAGAAATCTGGGTTTGGAAAAAAAGGCCCCATGAGCCGAAATCAGGAATTCAATCTGCCCAATCTAGTTTGTGTCTGAACGGGCTCAGCAGTCACCTGATTAAACATTTTCCTGTTAAGAGATGCATTGCATTTCTTTTAAAACAACCGTACCCCCCCCCCCCAATTTGAATTTACATATCCTCATCATCAGCTTAGAACTGCAGAGCTGAAATGGACTCCATGGATCGTTGAGTCCAGCTCCTGTCAAGGAGGCAAAAATCTTGCAAATAAATAAATATATGGGTTTCATGTAATTTGGTGTGCCCCCTTCTACCTTCTTCTTCTTTTTTAATCCTACAGATCCTGAGATACAGTGGTGCCTCGCTAGACAGTTACCTCACATGACAGATTTTTCGCTAGACATTGACTTTTTGCGATCGCTATAGTGATTCGCAAAACAGTGATTCCTATGGGGGAATTTCACTGGACAATATTTGGTCCCTGCTTCGCAAACTGATTTTCGCTAGCCGATAATTTTGACAGCTGCCTCCGTGCTTGCAAAACAGGTGTTTTCGGGACATAAGCTTCGCAAAACAGCGATTTAAACAGCTGATCAGCGATTTGCAAAGCGGCTTTCCTATGGTCAATCTTCGCTAGACAATGATGATTCTTCCCCATTGGAACACATTAAATAGGTTTCAATGCATTCCAATGGGGAAATGCTTTTAGCTAAACGAGGATTTCACTAAACAGCGATTTCAGTGGAACGGATTATCATCGTCTAGTGAGACACCACTGTATTTTTGTGCTCTGGAGGCCTTTCCTATATTTCAACTAGAGATCTCAGATTCAACCTGATCCACAGAATGCTCCTGTGTAGCGATCGATGGCCTTTGTTTGTTGTGTGACTCCTCCCTGTGGCTGTGTATTTTCAGCTCAAGGGTGATGGGGGGGAAAGGGAATGACTGCTATTCAGGTGGGACCATTGGGGGCCTGCCAACACCTCTCATACTCCATCCAGTGAGAAATCCCTTTGAGAGAGGAGCAGGCTTGACCTTTGGCAGGCTGCCATGTGGCTGGTTTGAAACTTTTTTTTATAAGATTTTTTTATTTCTAAAGAATGAAAAGACAATCGAACATTTTACAAATATTAAATACAAAACTATTTCCCACTTTTCTCCAAATCACATATATATACCTTTACCCATCACCTTTTAAAAAAAAAATTGACCAACAATCTAAGTCTCTTTTCAAACCACATGTCTCCATTTTATCGGCATATTTTAATAATGGCTTCCAGTTTTCTGTGAATTTACTATGGCTTATTTTGCCTCTATGTACTCTAACTTTATTCGTCATTTTTTCCATCAACAATGTATGCCATATTTTACTTGTGAATGCTTGCAGTGAGAGATCTTGGGCTTTTTTCCCAATTTTTAGCTATTTCAGATCTTGCGGTGCCTATGAGATTTGCAATTAATTCTTTATATTGTAGTTTCTGGTTTGAAACAAGGAAAATGGGCAAACAAGTGGCTTTAGGGAGCCTTCCTCTTCCTCTCCCCACTCCCTCAACACTCTGAAATCCCTCCACTTATAATCCCCATGGAAGCCTTTGTTCATCTGATGCCCTCTTGCTGTGTGCTGGGGTACAATTTCCATCATCCCCACACAGGGATGGGCACCCAGCTGGTGAAGCCTGGCCTGTGGGAGTACAAAATGATGTCTGTGTTTTGACCCCATATTCCTCATTTCTACTCTTTGTTCTATCATACCTCTTTCTCATCTATTATATATAGACATTTAGGTTTCTTTTTTCCTTCACAAATAAAAAAAATAAAAAAAATAATAAGAGTGTGAGACCTCTCAGTTTTGATCTTAATTCCCCTCTTTGTAATTAGCAGAAGCACTGACACACTGATTTATCTGGAATGTCTTTTTTGCTCCAAGATGATGGCTGTAGCAATAGCCCAATTCCTTTGGGGGGCACCATAGCACAGCTTTTCAACCCTTGGAGAACTCCCATTTGCTTGAAAAAGCTATAAAGATATCTGGACTTTCCCTCTGAAAGTAGTTTATTATGAATGGAAGTTCTTAGTGGTATTCCTTCATCCTTTCCTTCCCACCTCTTCAGGTCCTGTTTAATGAAAGATCAAGAGAGGTAAGAGTTGGTAATGAGAAGAATTTGCAATTACTCTCAAGGGAACTTCCTAACTGTTAGAGCAGTACAGCAATGGATCCAAATGGGGTGTGTGAGTTCTCCAATGCTGGAGGTATTCAAGAGAATTTAAGACAACCACCTGGCAGATATCCCTTGATCTATGTTCCTGCACAGAGCAAGGGGTTGGACTTGATGGCCTTATAGGTCCCTTCCAACTTCACTATTCTATGATAGACATTAGAGAATTGTCCTGTACTGCCTGCACAAATGTCTATTTGTACAGTCAAGACCATTTCCTCCTAGCTTTTGGGTTGACCAAATGAGCAATCAGGTGATATCTTCATGGGGCCAGTCTTGGCTCAGGGGCTTCCAGTCTCTGACCCCATGGTTAATCCAGGTTTTCTTGTCAGCTCTGCTACAGAGGTCCAAAACACACAGTGCTTCTTTGCACAGTTAACCTCTGTCCTTCCTTTGTCCGTTATTAGCCTGTGTTCTGGACTGAGCATGTTGTTGTAGCTGCTGTTGATGGTGATAAAACATATATGCCTGTTGCAAAAGTTGGAAAAGTTACTTTGTTGTACTGGAAGCTTCTGTGAGCTGTAGTCCCAAAAAACTAAAATTTCCAAGCTTGGGGAGGCAATACTCTGTGGACCAATGGTGTGACTCAATGGCTGAAGTCCTGGTTTTGGTGTAGAAAGTCATACTAGTGTACACCCATTTGAATCAATGGAACTTATGGGGGGGTGGCTCATCAGATCCCCTCTGATTCAATGGGGGATTCTACTCTAGTTGTGACTTGCTATTTATTTATTTATTTATTTATTTATTTATTTATTTATTTAATTTATTTATTTATACCACGTCTATCTATTCTGGATGTCTAATAATAATAGATAAAATAAAAACAATATAATAAAATTAAAAAACAACAGTAATAATATAGTTCAAGGTGGGAAAAATTCTACACTGAGGAACAGGATTTGAGTGGTATTATACATTCATACTGTGCTTTGAGATTGCCTTCTAAACAATCTCACTGTTATTTTTAAAAAATGCTGCCTTTACCTCTCTTTGTCCCCTTCTCGATGTACTTTTTATTTATGTATATTTAACTTTCCCCTTTTTTATCCTTCTTTTTCCAGTTCACTTCTGGAAAAAGACGTGTTTGGGCGTGTTGGTTTCATGAATTTTCTGAGGGGAGCTTTCCCATCCTTAATTAAATGCATTTGGAAGGCAGATTGCGCAGGTGATCATTTAAACTTCTCTGACAATTATGTAATCTTTAGTCCTTCGTACTGAAATATGATTGGGTTTGTCTCGGTCTCGCTGCTTCCCATCGAAAGTGCAGCTTGGTTTTAGCCTAGGCCGTGGCTTGAGGTCAGACTCCTACGCCAACAGCTTTTTGCTGTTACGTTCATTCAACAAGTTGGCTTAAGAGCTTTTTCCCTTACGGCTCCCTTTCTTGGGTGAGTGAAGAATGCCACTCATTTGTAGAATATATCTGGTGTTACTGAGTACAGTATCTAGAGCTTGGGGAAGTTACTTTTTTGGACTACAGCCTCAAGCCTCCCTTAGGTAGCATAACTGAAACTTTAAAAAGGTACTCTTTAGGTCCATCTGGCTTTAAGAATTCTGGGAGCTGTAGTCCAAAAATGTAACTACAATGTAACTCATGCTGCTATTTTAATTGGTGATCATTCTCCGAGGTCTTCAGAACAGTCTTTTCCATTGCTGTGATCCTTTTCCCTTAAAACGTACTGAACCAGGGCAATGGCTAACTGTTCCTTGAACAGCATGTGGTCTAGCTATGTAGGTGGATTTAGTATCTTTCAGTCTTCAAAGAATAATCTTTAATTCAGATACCAAAAGGTTTATAATTTTGTTATGATCATCGACATCACAGTATATTTGAGATATTTTGGTATATTAATTATTATTTCTTTATTTTAAATATTTATGTGCCACTTTTATCCTGAAGGATCCAAGCAGCTTACGGCATTCAAAAGAAAGACGGTTAAAAGCCAAATAATAAATTATTAAAATGTTTTTTTTTTAATTAAACAAATATCATATTAAAATCCCAGGTGGTGGGACTGAGAGAAAGGCCTCCCCTGATGATCTTAATGCCCAGGCAGGGTCATAGAGGGAGATGCGGTCTTTTAGATAACTTGGACCCAAGCCGTGCAGTGATGTCCAACCTTGGCCCTCCAGATGTTCTTGGACTTCAACTCCCAGAAATCCTGGCCAGCAGAGGTGGTGGTGAAGGCTTCTGGGAGTTGTAGTCTAAGAATATCTGGAGGGCCAAGGTTGGACACCACAGGCTTTATGTAAGTTAAGACCAGCACTTTGAATTCTGCCCAGAAACAGTTTGGCAGCCAGTGGAGCTGCTGAAACCATGGGGTTGTGTGATTCCTGTCACCAGTCCCAGTCAGTAATCTGGCTGCTGCATTTTGGACCTGCTGTAGTTTCGAAACATTTTCCAAAGGCAGCCCCCCATTGAGCGCATTACAGTATAGCAACCAAGACGTTACTAAGGCATGTATACTATATAATATATTAGTGGAATGCCGTGCCATTCTGATTTGATGTTGCTTTTCTTTTATACTGCATTCATATGAAATGAGGCTCTCCTCTGAGGCTCCCAATGGTCTCCGGTGGAGGTTCTTGATCCTTTTTGCAGCTGCTTGGCTTCACTCATCCTGCAACCTGCAGTATCGCCTGCACCCTCTGCCATTGATTGCAATAGGACTTGTGTGAGTAAACAACCCCATTGATTAGTCTCTTCCCCCACATACGCTTGCCAAGAAAATGAACCAGAGGTTCTGTATACTTTCAAAATATGCAAATACTGTATTTTCTCAAGATTCGTCAAATGTTTCATTTTCTTTGCCTTTGCTTTCCAATGGCTTTGCTTTCATTGATTAACTTGCTTGCTCTTTGCTCTCAATATGCTTTAGGAGGGGGTTGGGGAAGAGGCCGCTCCCTGTGTTTTTATCATTCTTGCTGTTCTTATTTGGCTTCAATTTCCACTATCCTAACTAGCCCAGTCAGTGGTACAGAAGGCTAGGCTCTGCATTCCAGCAATGATAGGCCACAATTACTAAAGCTTTGCTTTAGAGGGAAGAGATATTTATTAGAACATATCAGATGAAATAAGAGGTCTTCCTTCAACAATCCTTGCCTCCATTGTTGATATCTTGGTGCTGACAGAGAGTATGACCGGAACATTGTCTGTTATTAGAACTTGGCAGATTTAAGATTTGTCATTTTTCCCCCCAGCTTCATGAAGGAAACATGAACTAAAGGCTCATTACTGAAACATCTCAACAGTAAGACCTAAACTGTTGTATGCAAAAGCAAGCCTTCTAATGGTGGCTTCCTGTGTAGGAAAACAACAACAGTGCAATCTGTAGTTAGAAAGCAATGTAGGTTGTTGCTCACTTTTTGCAGCTTTTGGAGATCAGTTGTGGAATGTAGCGGGGTGACAATGGCTCTTTGACCCATCAGGGCAGCGATGGGCATGTCGCTTCCTTTGACTGCAATCAGGTCTTGTCTTTACACATCCATTTGCATTTTCAGTTCAAGGGAAAGCAAGGTGGGGAGCGGCTGGCAATCTGTTTGGCAGCAAAACATGAGAAGATGCAACAGCCGACATGATGAGAAGGAAAAGAAGTTCAGCAGAAAACAGTAGGAGAAACAGAACTATCCAGAGTCCCTGAGTTAATTCATCTGCAAATGCCCATTGCGCAGTGACTACAACACATATGGAGGAACCATCAGTGGGATGAAAGTCCTTCCCTTAATACAATCAGGTAGTCACCAAAAGCTTGCCAAGAAAATAAAGTGTTTGGTGGTATCAGAAAGAAAACGGGGGGTATGGGGGTGGTTAGCCTCTTTAGGAAAGGAGTTCTAAAGCCTCAGAGAAGCCACAGAGAAGGACCTCTGTTACGTTCTTGCCAAACACATCCCAGGTACGGAAGAACAAAGAGGAAGGTCTTTCCCAAAGATCTTAGAACTATGGCAGGCTTATACTAGAGAATAAGGTTTTTCAGAAAACCTAGTCCTTAAGTTGTGATGCATCCATTAAGTCCTAAAGGAACCCAAACACTGCATACATGTGCCATCTGTGCAAAGGGTCCCACCTGGCCCCTTTCCTACTGATGTCCTCTTTAACCCAGAGCCACATTGCAGAGTCTACAATGTTGGCTTCTCTCTTTCTCTCTGCTAGTCTTTCTCTAAGTTCTGACCTTGGAAGCTAATTAGGAGAAGAAAGTACATAATTCAGCAGACAGCCCGTACCTTAGTACTATCTGTACTGGAGACGGCTGCCGTTCTGAATCCAGCTCCTTCCTTCTGGGCCCATGGGCCAAGAAAAAGTTTAGATGAGCTGTAGCTCAGTGAAATGGTGGAGGGGTGGGTTGCCCTACCCTGGTTCTGAGCTTGGCAGAATTGATTTAAAGTGCTATTTAGGTCTCCAGTCTTACCTTCCCTTGAAGGTTGATAGGGCAGTAGTAGTGTGTCCACCAACATTTAAAAAAATTCCGCATTGCTTCATCTCTTCTTGCAAATAGCCTGATAATCCCCCCTGTCATTTTTCTAAGGGTCACACTAGACATTAATGGAAATCATCCATATCCCCTGCGACAAATGTAATTCCCCTTCTTGTTTTGAGATTCATTCCTCTCCAATCAAACTTACAAAGTAAACTCATTTTTACCTTCCAGTGGCCGGTCACAAAACAAAAGCAGAGGTAAATGCTAGAAGAAACAGTTGATGCTCTGATGAACAGGAATCTTTCACCACCCTGAATATGTGCTAAATATATTGCCTGACCTGACTCCTAAGAACACATGAGGATGGGGTTTTAAAAGAGGAAGCATCGATGTGGTACACCTGTTCCTGTACAGGGCCAGCATCAGGTGAAGGGCAAGATGGTGCCCCTTCTCCATTCTGTGTGTAGAAGCCAACTAGACTGGCAATGAAATGCTACTTTAATGCTGGTGACAGGCTGCCACTGAGGCAGCATGCTATTTTAATGGACCTAGGACAGGCCATGGTGCGCCCCTCACCATCCCCTAAAGCATAGGACAAGAGGCAATGACTGAGAAAGAACAGCAAGGAGCTGCTGCTGCTCACCCTCCACACCCAGCACCTACTATCCAAGGTGTTCACAGCTCTCTCCTTAATGGTAGGGCCGGCCTGTTATCCTGCCAATCTGTGCCCGGTTGCACTTACTGACTTTACCACATGTGACATGACAGAAGCCGTGTTCATGCAAATGCAAAAACAATAAACCCAACAAGACAAAATAAAAACTTGGCAAGAAATTATGTCAGAAACTGCATGAATTATACCTATTCAATGCCTTCAAACAACCTGAAAGCTATTTGTGCAGGGGATGGGTTAAAAAAAATACAAACTAGAAAAACTAGGTGTAAATGTTTGTGTTACTACAAATGGGAAAGGAATGTATTATGTTACTAAATAAAACACAGCCAGAATTACAGGCTTATTGCAGTATTGGGAAAGATCAGCTTATGGGAATTATCAAGTTATTTAAAATACTTGAGCACCTTTCAACTATGTTTGTCAGTCACTGAACTGTTTGAGCTATTTCTGTAAATGTCAGTCTGTAATCCCTACAGATAGTTCTTCCCTTTCTGTTGCATTGAACAGTATGTTTCCTTGTTTGTACCTGTTGAGTATTGCAGAAACATACGACTGTTGTTTTAAGCAAATATACTGTCTCCTTGCCAACAGGAAAATCCTGTTTCAGACTGCTTTCTTTTACCAAGATGCCATGATGCATGACAGTATTGGTGTGTTGCCATATCAGAATCTGAGACTGCTTTTCCAGACATCTTCTCTCCCACTTGGACTTAATATGATTGAAATAATGCTGTTGGAAGACAACGTCAGCCTGCACTCAAGGCTGATGTGGAAACCATCTCCATTTAGTGGCTGTCACTGCAAGCAGATTGTATTAGACACCTGATTTTAATTTTCTGTCTCCTTTCCCCTTGTATTTAGTGCTGACTGAATGAATGTTTTCACAACATGTTACATCTGACGCTTTGTAAGGTCTGTTGATCCAGCCTCCAATGTTCTAGCGAGGTAATCCAGTTGTTCAAAAGTGGCTCAGCCAGCTTTTTTAATCCAGTAGCTTGTCGCCACGGATGCTTTATATCTAGATGTGATTGGGTTCCTTAAAGATCTGAAGCAGTTTCTCCTTTTTGGCAGGAAATGACAACTGAGTCTCTTTTTGAACATTAACAGATTTATTTAGTTTAATATTAGGTGAGTCTACAAAAACTTCTATTGGTTCGAAACACCTAAGATCTGGTAACTGTCCAAATTGTGAGGATGATAACTCTGTCTGGAAATTGACAGGATTCATTGAGGGGCTGGTCCAAAACATTCCTGATCAGTGGGCTTCCTCAGCGGAGTGCTCCAGACCGTGCATATTGTCCCACAACAATGGTGTCTGGCCCAATCTCCCTCTGGTGGTGGATGGTTGAAGGAAGGGTCCGGCCAAATCACCTTCCTTAGTGACCTTGTCCCTGCGGAAAGACCACGACCGTCCATTCTAGAGCTTCTGCCGATGCCCCCTTTTCTTCTGACTTGTCCAGGTCAGGTAGTATGACGGACAGTCCAAATACTGAGCCTGTCCATCACAGTAGAACACTGAAGTGATATATATATAGTACGTTAATTAAAGTGAATCTACATAAGCAAACTTATATGCAATCAAAGCAACATTTATTGAATGAATAAAAAAAAACCATCCATGATTTTCTGTATATGATTTTCATACAAACACATAAATAAACATTGTGATATTGGACAACACTGATCTAATAGTCATATTTGGTATAGAGAGGAACATATCCTCTAGTGGCAGCAGAAAAGAGGGAAAATTACCGAAAGGGAACCTGGGTGTGTAGAGAAACAAACAGGGGGACTGGGTGTGTGTGACAGGTAGCAACCCTCTTACTTTCAAATTAGGGAAGTCTTCTAACAACCTGCACATTCCATCATATATGTAT
Source organism: Pogona vitticeps (assembly GCF_051106095.1). NCBI lineage: Eukaryota > Metazoa > Chordata > Lepidosauria > Squamata > Agamidae > Pogona > Pogona vitticeps. The sequence goes on from NC_135784.1 coordinate 206,516,295, forward strand.
TCTCTTTTCACGCCCCTCTTTTCCTCCCCTTCCCCCTTTCTCTCCCTCCTTGGTACTCTGAACTGTCTCCTCCCACTTTGCTCCCCTATATCCTCCTCTCACATGGGCAAAATTAACTCCTCCTTCCCTTCTCTCTCTCTCTCTTCCACTAGACAGATTTCAATCTTCTCCTCTTTCCCCTTTGATTCCCTTCTTTTCCCTCCCTCCACATTCAACTCTTCCCTTTCCATTGTCTTCCCTCCTTTTATACCTCTCTCCCGCTCAGATGTCTCTAGCTGAGGGGACGGCTCACTCTGTTCTTTCTCCTTTGGGTCTACCGCTCCTTCACACTAGGGCTTGGTTCAGGCATGCTCTAGACCAAGTGGGTAAAAGTCATCTTCTCCTTTGTTTGGAACTAGAAGGAGAGAAGCTGCTTGTATATTTGCTTTATGAACAACTGGGCCATGAGAAGCTTTGGAGATATGGCTGTCCCATGTCCTCTTGGGGATCAGAGATGGGATCAGAAAGAAGCAGAAATGTCTTCTGCCTCACCTTAGATTTTGTTTAATCTCAGTCTGCAAAACTGCACACCACTGCTTGGAACTTACTTCTGAGTAGATATGGCCAGGATAATGTTACGAATTGTATCAAAAATTTACAAAAGTCACCTTTTGTAGTCAAGCTGAACTAGACTCAGATTCAATCCAGTGAGGTGCTGGTTTGTGGCTTTGGCCTCAGGTCTCTCTGGAACACAGCTGTGAAGAAAGAGTATTGGCACAACGCTGGCATCAAATTTGTTTGGTCTAAGAACCTTTATGTGATAATAGTAAACAGTTTAGGGTGTGGGTGGAGAGTCTTTATGGGATTTTTCAGAGGGAAAATCAAACACAGAGAGGAATAACACAAGTAGAGGTCCCATGACTCGTGTTGCTTTTGGGAGAAACCAAAATATGGGATTCAAAGATCTGGACAGTGTCTTCTGTAAATGAACTGCAGGTGACATGTCAGCATTATGTAAGGTGACCTGGAGGTGGCTTTAAAAATTGTGATAATCTAAGAGACAGATTCAGACACAGCTCAAGCATGCTTCACACTTTATTTTGAACAGCATTTTGAATCTCTCAGTGGCCAAAAATTAATTCAGATTGTCATCTCATTTACAGCTTTTTCCTTCCAGCTGTTGGGTAATTCCCTTGTTGCTAGGTTCAACTGATATTGCCATGTAAGTACTCAACAAATATGCAGCACCTGATGTCTACCTCTTATTGGGTAACAAAGATAATTAAATCCTAAAAGTGGCTGGAAAACGTAACTTGTTACACAGTAAACATGTTTTAAAGGACATTTTAAACAAGTAATGCTACAATTCATTTTTTGACTTTTACTATCGACAAGCAGTGAACTAGTTTCCAAACATTGTAACAATACATTTCTACTTAAAAATAGCTTTGCAGCCTCTGCTTTGAAGAAAACAGCATACTGTTTGTGCGCAGCATATTCAAATGAGTGAGAACTCCGATTCCATGTTGTGAACACTTTCCTCTTCAGAGTCTTGATCTCCTACAATGGAGGGGTTGAGGCTAACATGCTCCCTTTCCAAATGTTGATTTTACAGTAACTTTCTGTGAACACTTGAGTAGGGCTTTATTTCCACTTCAGTCTAGCTTTGAGCTTGATTTGGTCATTGAAACTTTGTTGATCTCCTGGATAGACCACTCTTATGGGGAGAATGGAATGCTGTTGATTCTGTAGACAAAATAGTATTTATTTATTTATTTACAAGATTTTTTTTAGCCACACCATTACCAGTGGTCTCTGAGTGGCGTACAACAGTATTAAAACTTTAAAAACATTAATACTATTAAAAATAGGCAATATTATAATAATACCCTATATTAAAAACAGTCATTAAAACATATTAATAAATCCTGCTGCTCATATGGCCAGCTAAAGGGTACTACTGTATTTAATTAAAATGCTGGTTAAACAGAAAGGTCTTTGCCTGGTGCCAAAAAGCCAAGTGTGTTGGAGCCAGGGGGATCTCTATAGGGAGGGCATTCTAAAGCTGGGGGGCAACAGCCGATAAGGCTCTATTTCGATATGCTATCCCCCTCACCTCTTTCAGGGATGGTACCTTCAGAAGGGCCTCCTGGCCTGATCTTAGAGGATGGGCAGGCTCGTATGAAAGAAGGTGGTCCTTTAGGTAACCAGGTCCTAAGCCGTTTAGGGCTTTACATGTCAAAGTAAGCATTTTGGATTGGAAATGGTAATATCCTAGCAACTTTTCCTATCAGGGTGTTGATCGTGTTGATCTTCTGGACCAGCTCTCATGGTTGGCAGTCAGAACTAACTTTTTTTAAACTTTTAATCTTTATTGCATTTAAAAAAGGAATTATAAAAGTAAGTAAATAATTATCACAATATCAGCACATAGCCAAAATAATTTTCTATTATCTCCTTTGCAAAACAGTAAGTCTTTAACATTTTTACTTCCTTATTTGCTACCAAACATTTATTTTCTTTGAATCTTAATAATACCTTTCTTAATTCTTATTTTATAAGCATATTAACAATCTGCTTTACTTTGTTTTTACTTCTGTTGAGAGCAGTTCTGCTTCTAATTTAAACCTAAGTCACTTGGAACAAGTTTGGAATCTTCCTTCCATTTCTCTTTAAGAGAATTCTTTACTTTCCTCTATTGGGATTTGTGCTCCGTTCTACTCTTTCCTTTCAATGAGTCTGTTAGTTTGCCCATTAATATTAGTTCCTGTAATTTTATTAAACAATCCTCCACTGAAGGGTCCTCCTTGTCTTTCCATTGTTTTGCCACTTGAATTCTGGCTGTACCTAATATGTATAAACAAATTTTTGTCTCTTGTCTTGAGTTTAGCTTTATTATATTGAACAAATAAGTTTCAAGTTTCATCTCCATTTTTATTTTTAAATCTATGGTGATTATTTTTCTATTTCTTTCCAAAATTTCCTAATAAATTTTCAACCCCACTACATATGATATAGTGTTCTTTTTATTGTCTTACATCTCCAATATTTATCTTTCTCATTTTGCTTCACCTTTGCCAATTTCTCTGGTATCATATACCATCTATATAATATTTTCATATAATTTTCTTTCAAATCTGTACTTATTAATAGTTTTTGGTTATCACTCCATGCTCTACCATTGGTTCTTAACCTTGGGTTACTCAGGTGTTTTTGGACTGCAACTCCCAGAAGCCTTCACCACCAGCTGTGCTGACTGGGGTTTCTGGGAGTTGCAGTTCAAAAACACCTGAGTAACAAAGGTTAAGAACCACTGCTCTAAACCACCTGGTTCTTAACCTTGGGTTACTCAGGAGTTTTGAACTGCAACTCCCAGAAGCCTTCACCACCAGCTGTGCTGGCTGGGGTTTCTGGGAGTTGCAGTTCAAAAACATCCGAGTAACAAAGGTTAAGAACCACTGCTCTAAACCAATCCTCTGTTTGAATTGTTCTACCGAATTCCTGCATCCATTTGATCATATTTTCTTTAATTGCTTCCTGTTCCATATTTCTTTCCAATAATAGTTTATGCAACTTTGCAATTTGGTGATTTTCTTTCCCCCATATTATCTTGTCTAGTTGCGTAGGTTCTTTAACCAATCCTATTAATTTATTATCCATTTTCATTTTTTCTGATAGCTGTCTGTTTGGAAACCACTGGCATATTATTCCTACTTGATTCATTTCTTGTCTTGTTCTTAATCTTAGTTGTCCATCATCTTCCTCTATGAGTTAACCATTCCTTTATATGTTAACCATTTACCATTCTTTATGTCAATTTCCTTTGAGAGAGCTTCATGGGGGGACATCCATACTGGAATCCCATGATAAATTTATATTTTTCCCATACTCTTATTAATGCTTTCCTTATTATATTATTATCAAGCTTTGTTCACTTTCTTTTTTCCATACCATAAGTATGCATGAAGTCCATATTTTAAATCTTTGCTTTCTAGCATTAATATTTTTTCATCCTCCAGTCTTATCCACTCTCTTAACCATTGTAGTGCTGCCGTCTCATAATATAATTGGAGGTTTGGATGACCCCATCCTCCTCTTCCAATCTTTGGCTCCAGTCGAATATCTAATTCACTGAGCTTTGCCCCCTTACCCTGGAATAATCACGCAAGACCAGGCATGTGGGCTAAACATGAGCCACACTTTATTCAACTTTATTCAATTATCATCATTATCACCAATCTTTTGGCAAAGGGGGGTCCTGTTGTAGTGCGGATTCTGGTTCCCATCTTGGGTTCAAAATTAACCCTTCAAAGAGCCAATGGGTTAACCCCTGGCCTCAGTTCTCCCTTTCTTGACAACAGTGGGAGAACTACTGGCCCCAATTTGACCACCCCAGACCCTGTGCCATTCTCTCTGTGCCAACTGAGGGTCCAGATGTGTCCCCTGCCCGTCTTTCCCTCCAAGCACTGTAATCGCCTGATCCACAGTGCTGGGAGTTCAGATGAGCTCTAATTACCTACCATTACCATTAAAATTCCTGTTCCAATACCTGTTTAATCTGCACTACCCACCACAGCATAGGGACTGGCCATGCTATGTCCCATGCCCGCCATCAAGTTGCTTCAGCTCCAACAGCAGGCCCCTCTCCTTGACGTCTTCCAAGAATATATCCAAACCTCGTTCGGTCAGGTGAACACCATCTGACCGGAAAAATTCTGGCCTATCCAGACGGATTCTGTGGTGACCGAACACCGATCCCAGGCCTCTGCAAACAGCTCTGCAGACTTCCCTGTTAACACTCCACCGGGCAGTGTTTACGGGCCAAAACTGCCTCCCATCCCTCCAAAACAGGTGAGGGATAATTGTCGACCATACAATACGCATGTCAGGATAGGTGCCCCTCAACCACATGAGGTCACGTATCACATCGATAATCGGGGCCTTCCAGGGTACCGCGTCAAATCGTAGGCATTAGCCCTCTCTTGTGATCCTGCTCCTTTTGATGGTGTTCAGGAGAGACACTGCTCTGAATGGCCCCACCATCTGAGGGGATATGTGTGGGTAAAAGGGAACAAGCAGTGGTGGTCAAATTCCCTTTCCCAAACAAATGGCTAGGTACATATGTGTGTAATGCTTTCCTCCCCACATTAAGCAAAACTGAGTACTGCTACCTCTCCGCTGAGTTTTGTCTGATAATTTTTAATGGAAGCTTGTTTTGACATGTTATTTGTAACCTTTGAGATCTGGTTGCAGGTGACTCTGAGCCTGCACAGATTTTTTCCCCCATCTACAATGAATAAGTACTGATACCACCAACAGATTTGTTGTCCGAATACTGATTTTGGCTCGAGCTAGAGGGTGTGTCGGGCTAGAGGATTTGAATTCTGGTGCATCCAGAAGGGATGGAAGACTGAGTGAACCTAAAGTCGGCTCCCTGGGATTGAACCCAGGTCGCGAGCAGAATTTTGGCTGCAGTGCTGCAGTTTAACCACTGCGCCATTACTTCCAAAACCCACAACTGCCCAGAAAGATAGTAGTTAATAGGACAGGGGTGTTCACATTGCCCAAAATTATTATTAAAAAATCAATTTCAGAAGTGTGTTAAATCAAGAAGCCCCCACAAGCCCCTTCCAAAAAAACTTACTTTGCGGCCCAAAGAATCCTGGGCTTTGCTGTGCATTATGTAGTTGGGATTTTAAAATTGATTTTAATGACACAAAACCCAATTGAAGAGTAGTTCTTATTGTCAATGTACCCATTCCTTAATGCTGTTTAAAGGTATTGAGTAGATTCTTGCTTATAATCCTCCAGAGGGCAGTGCAAAGTTACTGTATGTTAACATTCTGTCTTACTAGGCATTTCTTCTTTTCAGCATTTAACATTTCAAACACTAGGCTTGATCAGGTACTCCCGTTTGTTTTCATCCTGTGGTGCTTAGGCAGAAGCAAGCTAGTGACATTTTTATCCTTCCTTTTCTCAGAAGTAAGTTTTGGGAATCTGCAGCCCTCCAGATGCTCTTCAACTCCAGTTCCCATCAGTACCAGTTAACTGGGTCAATGGCAAGAAATGATGAAAAGGATCATTTGCCCACATCTGACCTGACAGATGTTCCCTACCTCTGGCTTAATTGAAGATCTACTGGAAGATCTATGGTACTTTTAAGTACAATTCATGTACATCTGCTACGGTTTTCCAGGTTGCAATAAATCAAGCAATTCATTCATTGCGCCCTGAGACTCAGAAGGGCAGCAGTGAAGGAATCACCAAGTGTAAGGACGTGTAATTAGAGATCAAGACTAAGATCATCCACACTGCTGCATTTCTGATCACCATGTATAGATGTGAAAGTTGGACAGTGAAGAAAAGTGGCAGGGGGAAAAATGGGTTCGTTTAAAATAGAATGCTGGAGGAGAGTTTGACTGCCAGAAAGATGAACAAATCAAGTCTGAGCTGTCTCTGGAGGCAAAAATGATGAAATGATGTCCAACTTTCAGCACATCATGAGAAAGCAAGATTCTTTGAAAAGACAATAATGGTGGGCAAGGGTGAACGCAGCAGGAAAAGAGGAAGACCAAATATGAGATGGGCTGACTCCCTAAAAGAACCATAGGCTTGAGTTGACAAGAGCTGAGCAAGCCTGTTGAGGCCAGGACATTTGGGAAATTCCACATTCACAGGGTGGTTGTAAATCAGAAGCAACTTTATTGTATGTAACGGCAACAACAATAAGCTGATCAATGTTGCTGAATGTTCTAATATTAGATTACTAGTACATGTGTCTAAAAGCAAATATCTATTGATTTACATTACATCTGCTGTAAAGAACCTTGAAAAGATACGGTGATAATTTCTGATTCTGGTCCTCTTGACACATTTATTTTCATGTTATGTAGGAGATGTGCTTCCTTTTGAGTTATGAAACTCACTGTTTCACGGTATGTGACATCCAGTAATTGGCATAGTTTGCAAGAATTGTGGAAAGGGCATATTGCCCTGTATTGCTTTGCTTTCCCATTCTTACAGTCTAGTTTACTCAAGACTGAACTGCAAGTTAAGAAGAAGAGATATTCCTAATGATTTATCTGTCTTCTCTCCCACAGCAGGATTCCCTCAGCAACAGTGTCCCTGTAATTGGACTTTCAAATGGTCTATGTTCCAGTGACCAGTGACAAAGCAAAGCATGCTAAGTGCAAGATACGTAGGTAAGAAAATTACATGCTATGACCGATAAATGGCTTTCATCACTTGGGGGACATTTCTGTAGAACATTTTTATATCTAGTCTGAACAAGATTTGATCAGCAACAAGAATTATAGCTTCTCCCAAGGCTGAAGTGAAATGTAAACAAGAGAGTTCTCAGACTGGAGAGACAGTTTGGAGGCTAAAGCACTGTAGCAGTTTTAATAATTACATAGCCTCAAGTCACTGATCACTTATGGTGGTGACCCTTTCAAATGTATTCTATGCACAGAAGTGGTTTACTATTCCTTTCTTCTGAGGTTGCTCTGGGACCGTGTAGCCTATTCATGGCTGTGCAGGCTAACTTTGAGTGACTGTGGGGAGTCAAACGCCTGGCTCCTGGCTCCACAGTCATGTAGCCAACTGTCTGAATTATCCAGCCAGATGCATTTGTTCTACATAAATACAAAAATGACCAAGTTTCATGGACTATCTCTAACTGAAAGTTGATGTACATACTAGGTGAAATCCAGCCAAACCATTTTCAGTTCCACAAACTTCAAGTTAATCATATCTAAAATGTTGTTTGAGTTGCACCCATCAGTTGTCTAAATAGCACCTATCAGCTGGAGTTATCAAAATATGATTTGGATTAATAATTAAATGGCACCCATACAATGCCGAATCCAGGCTGTGAAAGTCTTGTATAATTTCTTCTTCATCTAATCCACAGCAGATTTCAGTACTGTATACAGATGCATAAATGCCCTGCTTGAATTTATGTATATCTGAGAAAGTTTTATGGCTTGATATTTATAAATGCATGTATAGAGCTAAGGGAACATCTGTTCTTGGAGTTTAGTGTATCAGAACTGATCATTCTTACAACTTGGATTAAGACGAGTTGACATGAAATATCAGGTTTAGACAATTTGAAAACAGCTTGTGTGCATATTGCGATGGGGGATGAATACCTCAGATATGCAAATATGTTCACTTATAAGAAAAGATGCAAGCCTCTCTCGGCTTCTTTTCTCCAAACCCACAAGCCAAGAGATGCCAAGTGGAAATGTAGATGATCCTACTGATTGCCCATGGACAACAGCAGGAGAGATAAACAAAGCTGGCAGAGAACCCTGTGGCTCCTTAAAGAACACACTTGGTTTGGCAAAGGATGCATGGGCTGCACCCCACCTCGCCAGGCGCACCGGCGACAATTGATGGAATGAGCTGCAATCCACAAATAGGTTCAAAGTGCCATGAGACTCATGATTCTTGCTGCAAGGGACTAAACAGGGGCCGAGTTCATGTGGTCTTGCTGAGGCTGTCGTTATGCTGACTCTTGCTGGTCAGAATTTTAACTCATTCATATCTGGAGACCCCCTAACCTGCCCTCCCTTGCATTGCTGGAAAGTTAGCAATGAGGCTAGATTGGCCCAAATCTCATTAGTCATCATGTCCACTGGCATAACACACTCTGCTTAAATCTCAGTGGTGAATTGCTGCAAGTTATGAAATCCATGGGGGCATTTGCTGCATGCCTACACTGGCTTCTTAATTTGCAGCAATTCACTGCTGAGATTGTCACTGATTGCGTATTGCTGGCAGTCATAACCAATAGACTTTTGGCCAACGAGTGTTCCTGTTCTTTACTGAATGACTTGCCCAGGTTTGTATAGTTGTTGTCTTTATATTCACCTGATTTTATTGAAACATGATTTGCATTTAAATTTGATTTATGAAATTAATAATATCCAGGTTGCCTTGCTGGTAACTCCAGGTACTCTTGGGTAGAAAGGCACCTAACTAAAGAATACATTGTCCTGGAATAAATTCTCAATATAGGCACTCAAAACAATATGTCATCATGTTGTTACATAGTTTGAATATTTAAGGGAACATGTGTTTGGATATGTATTCTCCACACAAGGAAAATATGGTTTGTATGAAGATGACCTTCTATATAGCATGTTTACATTAGAACGGTAATTTAGATACAAAGGCAGTTCCAACCTCTGTCTGCTCATGCAATTAAATTCCTCAGCACATGCCTAAGGCCCAGCAGAATAATTTCAGCAGAACTGGGGGGGGGGGGAATGTTCCCTTTTGAACTCACCACTCCTTACTCATGCAAGGAGTGATGAGTTCAGCAGGGAAAATACTGCAGCAGATGGGGTTTGTTGGCTGAAAGAAGCTAGGCATTTGACTTAACTGGTCCATTTGCTCAGTTCTGAAGTGACAACTCTCTTGGCCATTCAGATAAGGTGAAAGTTATTTGGTCCACCACATCTTCAGGGCATAATGGGTCATTTCCAGGCCCCAACAGCAATTTCACCACCATGAACATTTTCATTGTGGGGATAGCCGGATGAGAATGCATTGCAACTTGGTTCAAGAAACGGGACTGGCGCTAATGTATGAAGGAGTTGTCTCAGGTGGCAGAGCACTAGGAACAGAAAACTGGCTGCTTCCTGCCCCTGCCAGTCTAGGAGGGCACATGATGCTGCCTTGGCACTTGCGAATCCAGTGACAAAACAGACTGCCTCAACCAACAAACCAAATTCCAAGGCCTAAAGGAATTTGGATACCCAGTGTGATGTAGTGGACAGAGTGTCAGAATAGGACTCGGGAGGCTTGAGTTTCAAACTCTGCTGAGTCATGGGAACTCACTGGGGGTGTGGAACTCATAAAACCACTCCTTAAATATCTCACTGACCTTGGGAGCCTATGAGGGTCGCTTGACAGTACACAGCAACAGCAACAACAGAGGAATTTAGGATGACAGCAAAGATGCTATAGTGTCAGTGTTCCATTGATGAGGGATGGCCATAGCACAATGTATGTTGAGTGCAGTACTTCATCAGTGAATAAGGCTTCCATGCAGCAGCCAAAAGCCTGTTATTTAGTGTAGTAAACTGCACCAGACTAGGCTCATTGGGAATTGGGCGAGTGAACTCCTCCATTGATTGAAATGTCCTACCCTAACTATGACTTTAGCATAGCAAGTTACAGTTAGAGTAGGCCCATTTGAATCAATGGAACTTTTTGAGTACTTGACAAAATCCTCATTGATTTGGTGAGGCAACTGCAGTGCAATTTACTACAGCAAGTGATAGGATTTTAGCCAATGATATACTTGATTGTTTGTTTGGAGACAGTATGGCTACTCTAAAGCTCTTCTTTTTCTTTCCCTCTCCAGTGATTCTGAACTTGTTCCTTGCGCCTCCAAGGACGGAGTGGGGTGGGATTCTTTCTGCCTGTGCTCTGTGGGTTGGAATCTGTCTGCTGAGTATCACAAAGATTGAAAGTACTGAAAGATTGACTAAGTAGGGAGGTGAAAGCCCACCCTACCTTGTAAACTAGTTGTAAGTAAGAAGGCAAGGATGTGTGGGTTGGCAGTGCTCCCCCTGCCCTTATGGACCAGTCTCCCCTGTATTCAGAAAGCTGCTTTATGCTTCCGTGACAAACCCCTATTCATCCCTGTCAAGAGATGGGGAAAATGATGGATCATGGGCTCTGGCACTCTTCAGGAAAAAATCAGGCCTTGTAGTTAGTGCCTGGGATAAGCTGGCTGAGAGGAGGAGGAGAATATCCACCAGTTATTGGAAGGCAGTAAGACCTGCAGCTTCTGGCTGTGAGAGAGAAATTCAATGCTGAGCTGGGCTCGTTTCTTGGGACTAAACTAATTGGGAAGGCGGTTTCAGCTGAGTGAGGGGAGGAGGGAGTTACTCTTTTCTTTATGAAAGTTCAAGGAGACTTGGAAGATTATCTGGAAGCTAAATTTTTGGGTGTAAAAATGAGGATAGAAATTACTTTAACTGACTTACTTTAGTTGAAGCCTCATGGTGCAGTGGCTAAACTGCAGTCAAAACTCTGTTCATGATCCAGCTCCAGGTTCACTCGACCTTCCATCCTTCCAAGGTCAGTAAAATGAATACCCAGCTTGCTGGGAGTGAGGGTGGGCAATGTGTAGCCTGCACAATTTAAATTTTAAATAGTACTTTAAGGGCTATGGGATCATAGATAAGCACCACCTTTACTTATCTCTCAGGAGAATACTATACTGAATGGTTACTCTGCTGCAAGGAATGTATTTTGGATATGTTCTGAGACTATGCTGGAGTTATGCTGGGATGTAAGTATTAGAATTGTTTAGCTAGCTTTCTTATTTTGCTTGTGGGTTTGTTCTGCAATTGCTTCTGCCTCAAACGTTTGTGTGACTTCTTGTTCCACAGCCCTTTTGACTGTTTCTATAACCGTTGAAACTATTTTTGAAATTTCTGTGCTCTTTGTGACTTTTTTTAAAAAACACTTTAATGTTTTTTTTTTTTTTTTTGCAGTTGTTTGATTCATTTGGATTAAGAGGGTTGGTGGTACTTAAAACCAGGCCTTGCCTTGACCATATACCCAGAAGCCTGTATGTTCTGTGAGTATGGTGGCATTTCTACCTTGCAGGGTGGGCATAAGAATTAAAAGCACTCAACTTCGTGGATTTGAGGGAATTTCCTGGAAACACTGCTTAGACAAGTTGGACTAAGGTGTTGGGGAGAGTGCTAGGCAGGAGGATTCTTCCACTTATCATCATATTTGGTCCTCCTGACTTCAGCCACACCAGGACAGATAGGTTAGTGTGGTTGAGTAGTGAGCATGGGTTTCTTTGAGCCTGGGAATCTTTGACAATCCCCACCCCTGATTTTCAAAGGGAAGTGAAAATTAGATGTGACTCTGTTTACACAAACGACAGACTTGCAGCAATTTAAAGATTCCCATGTCTCAGATGGCAGAAGATCTTGGCAACTTTTGCCCACTTCATTAGAAGCACACCTTGTTTATTGCACTGGTTTGTTGTTTTTACTGTAAAAGGCTACCGACTAGCATGGTTATACCTCCAGATATTCCAGTCTAACTATGCAGACATCAAAATATGGCTGTTTGCTTACCAAGACAACACAATTAGGTTACAGGTCTAAAGACGCAGATAATATTATTCCAGAAACATGGAAAAGTAACATTTTAGGGAGAAGAGCTATGATCTAGTCTTCCTGAGGCTAAATTTTCTAGGAGTTTATCTACACTACAAAGTTATAGCACTTTGAAAGTTCTTCACCAGTCATATACAATATGTATATTGTATAGCTGACATCTGAGCGTTCAGCCTGGAGGCAGGTGGTGCATCATGGTCTCTCCCATTTTAAAGAGAGACTTGTCCAGCAGGCCCAGGGAAAGAGGCAGTCCTGAAACCAGCAAAATCGGGGAGCTGGATAGGGGACAGATTGTATTCGTCTTCAGTATGGAAGGGATTGTCACTCCTGAATTGGCCTTCTCAGCCACACTAGATGCTGTTCCAAGTCCTCCATACAGAGGATGTTACATGGTCTCTCGAGACTGAAGGATGCCTAATCTTAAAAAAAAATGTATAGCAGAGGAGAACTGCTGTGGATGTCGTGAATAATAGCTGAAGCAGCCACTGCAACTCCCAGCCTGTTTCTTGAGGCAATTGTTGCACTCTTTATAATGGTAAGGCTGGCCCTACTCTGGTCCATGAAGAAATGAGGTTTCCAGAAATTTGTTCAACATTCATGAGCACACATCAACCATTTTGGTTTTGGAAATCTGGATGGGAAAGAGTCAAGAAAAGGTAATAACAATGAAGCTAGTGGAGGATGTGGGAGAAGGGTTTACCCTTAGATTGTTTTTCTTCATGAAAAGAAAAGAAAATTCCCAGCCCAATTATATTGAGGTTGATTTACATTTGCTCCACCTTGTTAATTTTTTCCCAGGCCCAAATCAACATTAATATCTAAATTTATTTCAGATGTCAGATTAACCTGACTAATTTAATTTAATTTAATCATGAATTGTTCAAATAGCCTATAGTCAAGTGAGTTAAAAATTCATCATTTCTTAAGTTAATTGGTCATCTAGATCACTGGTTCTTAGCCTTGGGTTACTCAGGAGTTTTGGACTGCAGCTCCCAGAAGCCTTCATCACCAACTGTGCTGGCTGGGGTTTCTGGGAGTTGCAGTTCAAAAACATCCGAGTAACAAAGGTTAAGAACCACTGATCTAGATGTACACTATGATCTGTAAATTCAGAGAAGAATATTATAGCTTTGCTAGATGAAATCAACCATCTATCTAGTTCAACAACCCATTTCCAACAGTGGTTATCTAGATATCTACCATCTAAGAAGCTCATAAACAGTGCATGGAGTCAATAGACCTTTCTCATACATTTCGGTATACAGATCTGCCTCTGAATGGGTGGTGGTGGGAGATGAGTTGAAGTGTCATGGCTGGTAGCTGTTGATAGATCAGTATTTCATAAATTTGTCTAATATTTATTTATTTTATTTATACCCTGCCCATCTGGTCTTTTGACCACTCTAGGCGGCTTCCAGATACATAAATAAAAACATACAAATATACACACACAATTTTTTTTTAACATTATGAGTGGACTCATCTCTATTAAACTATTTTTGTTTGGTTTTGCTTTCATTTCATGATAAATCTATGCTTTGGCAATAATCTACAAGAACATTCAGATCAAATACATGCTAGCACAGAGGATTTCTTTTTACAGAAGTCACTCCCTCTCCTTGCCAAAGCACAAACTAGCATTTCATGAATCTGCAGCAGGTTTAAAAAATACTGTGTAATATAGCCTTAGAGGCTTCTAACTGGCCAACGGACCATTACTATATCTCCTGATAAATCATGTGTAGAGATATTGTTCATTAAATGCTATACTATCCCTACTTACCTGGAATTAAAACCACCATTTAACTCAACAGGACTTCTTCCTGAATAGGTATGTAGAAGAGTGCAATGTTAAATATTTTTCTCTTTCAACACGGTTTTTTAAAACTGTGCAATATAAAACCAGCTGTTTTAAACAGCTGATTTTAAATGCTTTCGTGTCAAACTTAGTCTGACTCATATCTTTAAAATGAAGTTTTTTATGCTTTTAAAATTTTGCACAAAAACATGCATGGCTTTGATGCAAAAAAAGTGGAAAAGTAAAATCAACATTAGTTTGAGTTAGTGGTGCTGGATTTCCCTGTACGCTTACAGTACAACCCTATACAACTTTACACAAAAATAAGCCCCATTGAGTACATTGGATTTCCCAGGAAAGAGTGCATAGGATTTCAGCATATATCTTCTGAAGGATCACCTGCTCCCAGAAGAAACTGCCTAACTCATTAAGATACTAGTAAGTGACTACAAAACTACAAAGTGCAGGGCCTTTTCTGTGTTTGCACCTCCTCTGATTTTCTGGCATCCACTTTGATTGCTGTTAGGTACTAGGCAAAAAAAAACTGTTTTATACTTGTGGAGATTTAGAATGGCTTATATGAAATTAATGTTTGTGCTACTAAAATTTGTGATTACTATATATACATTTGAGATCACTACAGTAGGATACACCCCATATCCACTGGGGATTGATTTAAAAAACCCTGTAAAAATATTTTCACATGCATTAGCAGAACTGGCCACTAGAGGGCACCAGAGACCACACCATGTATTCTTTCCCAGACAAGTATTCCCTCTAGTGGCCATATCTGATAATACATGTAAAATTGTGTGTGTGTTTTCTGTGTTTTTTTTTTCTTTTAATATTTTTAGATCATGGAAAGGTGAAACTGTGGATATTGATCCTATGGATATGGAGGTATTGTTGTATATTGTTCTGCTCAGTTTTCATCCCGATAAATATTATTAATATTATATTTATAATATCATTTGTTCTTATTGCATGAGTCTCAGTCATGGTGTCTGTCTTGGGGGGGGGAAATGTTTAAGAGGCATAAAAGCCTCTGTGGTCATTCTTCAACTTGAACACTGAAGTCCCACCCACCCCTTTTTTTTCTTTTTTGCATTTTAAGAGTTAAAAACTGGATGCAGGAATTGAAAATGTATGTTGCTGTGTTGTACCATGGCCACACCCCTGTAGAGAGTCTTTGAAGCTGAAAATCTATCTTTGAAGCTCCTTCATCCATTCATTTTATTTATCATCCACATTTTTCTCAACAAGGGGGCTGAACACAACTTAACAAAATATTTTTTCTTTTAAAAATGACATTAAGTATAGCATGCCTCCTTAAAACTCTGTTTTGTGACTGAGACATGTTACATGGATTCAGTGCAGAAAATTTACTTTCACATGACTTTTTAGTGGATGTAATGTTTCTCTTACCAACACATTTGTATAATATTCTGTGGTTATTATTTCTTTCTGTTTAGAAAGAAGCCACAATTTGTCAAGAATAAGCATCTTTCCTCGTAACATCTAGTTTTAGAGGGTCTAATCTGGTTCTTAATAACAGTAACAGTCTTAGAACTGCAGATCTGGAAAGAGCCCTATTGATCATTGAGTCCAGTTGGCAATTGAACTCCCAGCTTCTGGCTTTGCCGTCAGATACTTAAACCACCGAGCTACCAGCAGTTCTTGTTACACTTTCTAGTGTCTCAATGAAGCAAAACTAAGCAAGAAAAGAAAACACTAGCCACAATATCACATAGCCTTACTGTGAAATACATGTGGAAGATACAAGTTACTAATAGCCGTACGATTAAGGTGAGATGCAGTTTGACATTAAAAACCCCACAACTTTTCTTTTTCTCTGATACCTGCTTCTAAGCAATAAAAAACAAGCAACTTTTCATAATAATCATGATACTTAAAACGGGGGGGGGGGGGGGGAGGAAGAAGACAGAAACGGTCCAAACAATGACCATCCATGAAACAGTTTCTAAGGACACAAAGCCTCTTCTGTAGGTTTTACATTATGAACATGGGAACTTAGTCAAAGCAAATGTTAGTTAAAAAAAAGCTGTTTACCAAAGGAAAGGCTGTTAAACATCTTATACAGAAGGCTGTATTGTTATCGCAAATCAATAAAATGAGAAATGGATGGCAGTGCAGCTGTAAATACTAAAACTTGAAGGAAGGTCACCACTTAGGCTGGAAATCATGAACACCGTCTTTAGGTGACTTTCAGCTTTTTAGAAGTCTTTGCGTGTCAGCTTTAAACACACACACACACACACACACACACACACACACACACACACACACACACACACGGGGGGGGGATGATTTCAATACACTGTACACCAACACTTGAAAGAGCTGTTGAGAGCACAGTGTGCTGGAAATAAGTCAAAGATGAATGATTTTGTCTCCTTGTATTTTGGGTGAGGGGGTAGAAAAATCATACTGTACACTCCTGACAATCTGTAAGATGCTGCCAGGCTGAGGGGCAGCTACCGAGTGATTTTATCCCCACTGTCCAGCATGGTAAACTTCACTCTAATTCTAAGCGATCACATAACATTTAATGTAAAGCTAATCTTGAAGCAGACTGTTCTTTTCCGGCCTCCATTTGTCTCAGTATGTCACTTTTTAGTTCCCTGGCAGTGTCTGTCCCTCTCCGCGCCCCCCTCCCCCCCCTTGGTGTGAGTGGGAATGCTGGATGTCAGTTTGCAGTCATTCATCTGATTGTGGATCTCGCTGCAAAACTGCAGGATGTGTGAATGAAAAGAGAGGTTTTCAAAATGAATGGAAGGCTTCCTAGGAAGTGACCCAGTTTAGCCCGATCCAGTCCGATACAGCTTCCCTGTGTAGACAACCTTAGTCAAAGTGAAGATCCATCAGAAAAATGTTGCCCTTGTTATGTGCTGTCAAGCTGCTTCAGGCTTAATGGCGACCCTATGAAAGGATGATATCCTGCTTAGCTCCTGAACTCTCAAGGCTGTGGATTCCTTTAAGGAATAGGTCCATCTCTTATTGGGTCTTCATCTGGTCAGTTATCCATTCATTCACACGGAGGGAGAAAGGTCACGATGTCTCTAGATCTCCATATGAAACAATGAGACATGGCTGATCGATTCACATAACAGATGAGCCATGTCAAGGCAGTTTTTGCTTCCTGTCTTCTATAAAAGCTCTCAGCTGCAGCAGGACAGTTCACATATTTCCATCAATCCCATTATAAAGCAATTGGCAGTTTCCTGCAATGCTTAATAAAGTTAGTTGTGACCCTTCAAATGGTTTTTAATTGTCTTAATATGAGACAGACAGACTTTAATTCAGAACACTGGCCTTTGTCCTCTGTGAAGCAGTGCAATAAAACAGGAAGGTTTTTTTTTTAAAAAAATAGATTATTGTGCTCTATTTTTTTAAAAAATGTGTGTTAATATTGATTTTATTTACCATTTTTAATATAATACTTGTTTAATCCTTTTAAAATAGTTGTATACTTATTGTTTTTAGCTATTAAATAATTGTCTTTTTAATGATGTAAGCCAACTTGGGAAAAAGGAGAAAGGCAGGGTAAAAAATTTTTAGATAATAAAAATAAATAAATAAATAAAAGGATCTTTTAAAAAAAGTATATGTTTGATTAAAGTAGTACGGCTGATAACTCCACACACTTGACATTCCAGTAAACTGGACTGAATAGAGAGACAAGCTAATAAAGAGAAACACGCCTATGCCTTCTCTCTCACACACACACTCATGCCATCCTTCCCCGGCTCCTTTTCAGCACATTGATCTTGATCATTTCCGCCAGGATTATGTACTGGAAGGAGGGAGAAGGGAAGAAAATGGTGTTGCATTCAAAATACCTGAAAGTTCTCAGCTTTTATTGCCTTTAAAAAAACAAGCAAACAAAACAAAACTCATGCCTGGGACATTAGTCACATATTCAGGGAGGCTACCTCTGAGTATTGTTTACCAACATCTTGGAGGACAGAGGGATGAATTAATAAGATGTCCTGGTATAAACATCTGCTTATTCCTCATGTGCTTTCATGTTAACATCTGACTGGAGCGATCTCTCTTAGACCATCCTCTGGCCATTGAGTTCTGCACCTGTGGTGGAATCAAGGCGATACCATGTCACTAGCCAAGTTAGATTGACCTTTTGGAGGGGGTGGGGGTGGGGGTGGGGGTGGATCTCAGCTTGCACTTTTGGAATGAGATCTTCTCTGCTCCAGTCATGAGTTGCCTATTTGGAACGATGGACTTTAGGTGAAATTCAGTGTGTGCGACTGTTGCTTTCCCCCCCGCCCCCACGGCTTCCTTAAATAAACTTATTTTAAAATATATGCACATTTGGCTGCATTGTGCTAAAAAAAATGGACCTATCTTTGCCTGCCAAGATACCGAGTGCAGCCCCAAGTCTAATCATAGGGCAGAGGAAGCATTACAGTCATGCGCATAAAGATTCCATCTTTCTCACCAGGTTACCAATCCATTCAGGAGCTGGATGTGAAGGTGTATATGGTCATGAGTTAGAAGGTTAGAACAGGGATGCTTTGGTGGCCCATCTATCCTGTTGCTCAACAACCTCCCTGGCTGAGCTGAGCTCATCCCCATGGCTAGTGTTAGAAAACACCAGAATAAGAGGAGCTCCCTTGGTAGGGCTGACTCAAGGCTTCATAGCTGCCATGGCATTTATGATGCTGGCCCAGCACATATTGTGGGCTATACTGTTGCACTGATTTTTACTGTAGGGTGGAGCAGGGGTGAACTGCCCGTGGAGTGGTGAAATGTGAGACAACAGCACTTGATTGTTCTGATGTGCAACCTATATTTTGTCCTAATGGCTGTCTACCACTAGGACAGGCCATGGAGAGACAGAATGGTTTCATCTAGGCAAACGTGTCAGACAACGATGCATTCTATCCCCTTATCTGTTCAAACTCTGTGTAGAACATATAATACAAAAAGCCAGGCTAAATTCAGATGAAGAAAGAGTGAACATTGGTAGAATAAACATCAATAATTTAAGACACGCAGATGTGACCATCTTGCTGGCAGAACGTAGCAACGACTTGAAATGACACTTAGTGAAAGTGAAAGAAGAAAATGCCAAAGCGGGACTGCAGTTGAACATCAAGAAGATCAAAATCCTGATTACAGAAGAACTACACAACTTTAATGTTCACGATGAAGATATTGACATAGAGAGGTTGGATACTTTGGTTCAATCATCAATCCCAGTGGAGACTTCAGGCAAGAAATCAGAAGATAGAGACTCAGAAGGGCAGCAAAGGAGATGTTAGAAAAGACTATCAATTGTAAGGATGTGTCACTAGAGATCAAGACCAAGATCACCCACACTCTTGTATTCCTGATTACCATGTATGGGTGTGAAAACTGGACATTAAAGAAAGCTGAAACAATTAATTCATTTGAAATATTGTACTGGGGGAGAGCTTTGTAAATGCTCTGGACTGCCAGAAAGACACATAAGTGAGTCCTAGAACAAATCAAGTCTGAATGATATCTGGAGGCAAAAATGATGGAACTGAACCTGTCCTACTTTGAGTACATCACGAGAAGGAAATATTCTCTAGGAAAGGCAATAATGTTGGGAAAAGTTAAAGGCAGCAGGAAAAGAGGAAGACCGAATATGAGATTGTCTGACTCCCAAAAGGAAGCCACAGGGTCGCGTTTACAAGAGCTGAGCAGGGCTGTTGAGGACAGGAAATGTTGGAGATCACTCCCCATAAGTCAGAGGCAACTTGAGGACACATAACAACAACAACAACAACAAACCTCTCTGTTTCCAGAAGGCAGATTATGCAGGTGGAAAAGGGAGCAGGTGGCTGTACAATACAATAAAGTGACTGCACTGAGTCAGAGACGCATGCTGCCATTTCCAGGCTGTAGCAGCAGTCCTCCTCCTGAGAAGGAAGTGTGTTTCTTGTGTTGCCTGCAAACCTGTCACGACACCCGCCACTTCATTTTACCATTTCCAGAAAAGGAGGGCACCCTTCCATCGGCCCATGGAAGGAGGGTGCATTTTCATTGAATGTTGGAAAACATAATAGCAAAGAACTTGACAAACAGGCTTGAGCAAGCCTTAGCACGTACTGATAGCAAGCGCTCCGAGTCCAAAACAGAATTAAGCAAAAAGGGTTTCTCAGCTGCAGTGAGATGGCTCAGCCGATACTGCATTTTTGGCTCCTATCGGCTTCACCATCTGACACAACTTCTTCTGTGAAATACGTTTGTTACAACTTTATATGCTTGTTAACCACCACACAACTGCATTTACAGGCTCCTGTTCCTGGAAGAAAGGCAGAACTTCAGCTTCACTGCACTTCCTGTGCTGTCCAGATGAGGAGCCCCCTCTACGTTTATTTAATGGCCAGGATCCCCTCTCCTTCCACAAGTTTTTTCTCTCTCTGGATTTCTTCACCTATAAACATGAAGCAGTTGTTCCATCAAGAAGCAGCTCTCTCTCCCTCAAGTTCATGAGGTGATATTTCTGGAGCAGCAGGCTTTTTGTCAGGGGGCTAAAATGAACCCCGACCCACACCGATAGGTCACACCAGCTGCAGCATGAGGACTACAACTCTATGGCTCACATCCAGTTCATACACTATCATGTGTACTAAGTCTAAGTCAAGCATTTAATAGAACATTGGTGTCACTATTGATTTTTAATTTCCTGTGGCCTGTTCCGAGAAGAATTAGGGGTTTTGTTCTCTGACCATTAGGTCTTGCAAAAGCCCCAGCTTCTGGGCTGATGTCATCTGTCTTTTTCTGCCGTCCCCAGCGCATAAAGTCTTGCCTCACTGGGTTCAGTGCATTTTCCTGTGATTGCCAGAGTCTTTTCTTCCCTTCTTCACAGTTTATGTTTTGCCTCAGTTTGTTGCAGAAGGCCTCAGTTTGTTGCTGTAGCACTTCCGGTTGCAAGTGCTCAGTCTGAGGTCACTTAGAGCACACAGGAGCCAGGTAATACATAAAAGTGGGGTCAGGGAGTCATTTGGCCTGAAATTGTGTTCTTGTGACTGTGAGATTCACTATTAAAACTTAGTTCCAAAATAAAGATTCAGCATGAATGAGGTAGGTGTGCAGGGATCACCTCAGAGTAACAATTTACAGTGGGATAAGAAAGAACTGGTGAGTAACTCCTACCTCCAAGTAGAGAGAGAGGAGCACTTTCTTAACCCTTGTCAGATTAGGTTAGATCCTCTTCTCTCTCTTTGGACACTGGAGGCTGATTATATATGGGCAGTTATATTGGTAAAAATTCTCCTGGCCTAGTAACTTCTGTGGACTTACATGCAAGGGTGCTATAAGGAAACAAATGTTGCAATCATTGTGAATGTAGTGATTCTCCATCACCACTTTTGATTTGGTCTATATCATGTCCTGATGCATTTTCTCACCTCCCCTGAAAAATCAGGTCCCTAATTTATAGATACAGGACCAGGAGAAAAGGGCTATAATTAATCTCAGTCAAATAAATAAATAAGTACTGTACATAAGTAAATAACAATATATGTGCAATTTAAAATTTATTGCGATATTACAAGCAGTATGTTTGACTGTTGGGAGCGACAGGAAGATAAATATTTAAAAAGAAGATTTCTAGAAGTGTTACATAGACACGCAAGATAGGCTAAACATCACTGACAGAATTTGACAGAGCTGGTCCATGTGACTTTTTTTAATTAAAAAAAAACATTTTAATAACTTTTCTCTGATGCTATAAAAAGCAACATTCCAGAAGTGTTTTCATTTTTATTTTAAGAAACCAACATGGTTGCTCACATTTTTCTTTTTTATTATACACATTATTTAGTTTTAAACGGTATTGATAGTACATATAAAAAGGAAGGAAAAAGGAAAGCATAAAACAAAAACAACTAAAAAAGGAAAAGAAAATTAAGGTACAGAGTTAACCAGACACTATATTTGCTATCATTACAATCTGTTTATCATTGGTATATATATCATTAATTTATTTCACTCAGCCAGTCTTACTTTAGGCTTCCTTTCTTACTGAATAGCAAGATATATTACTTTCTTGTGGTAGAGCATCCATTTTTTCTTAGGTGATGCCTCCATGAGGAAAGAACCAGCTCAAAATGTCTGAGCCAAATCTGAGTCCATCTACCATTCAGCTGTACCAACTGCATGCACAGAAGAGATAGGGCCCAAGGAAGCACAGCCTGGTGGACGTTAGTGCCAGTGGGTTTCAATCTGTGCCACAGATGCCTTTTCTTATTTTCCTCACAGTGCTGGGAACCACTTGAAAGCATACATGGCCCATCAATGGCCTCTCTGTCATGAGTAACTGTTTTAAAGCCATTTCCACATGTAATTGAGAGCTTTATTGTCACAATACAGGACGCAGAGCTTGCTCGCTTTAGAAAGGGTGAGTTGTTTGTCCGTTAGAGGCATTTAAAAAGCCCCTTGTGGATATCCATGCCATTTTCCATACATTTTGGCTTGTGGTCCGAGTTGAGAGTGCCTCTCCCCCCCCCACCAAAGAACCCGAAACAGGGTGGGAGCATGCCCTCTGCTCTATTTACATTACCTCTACGCTTATATTTTACCATTCATTGTTCAGTGTTAAAAGACTAGCAGAAGATCAAACAGAAGATTCAATTTCCCAAATATTTTGTCCTTCCTGGACAAGAAAAAAATGGTTAAGGCGACATTTTCTAAGGCAGGATGCCGGGTGCGAAACAATGTGGGAAAGCAACCAGCATTTTCTTCACAACCTGAAATCAAAACAAAGAGGAATTCCGCTATTGCTTATTCCCTTCTGGAACAGTGCAGAACTAAAACACGTTGCTGCTGAAGTTAATGTGGGAATGGATGGCGAGTCTAAGTTCTCCTACTCATCAGCCCCAACCTGCAAAACCAATGGTCAGGGTGATGGAAACAATCCATTACATTTGAAGAAGTCACACATTTCCCATGCTTAGAATGAACATGCAATAACACATACACAAAGATACTTAAAAATAATTTTATTTCCCAAACTGGTACCTTCCCCTTTGTGTCAAAAGCTGGTATATGTAGGATGATCTCAATTTAGTATTTGCATTAGCAGTTAGAAAAATGCGCAGGTAATAACTGGTTCAGGATCAGAATACAGAACGGAACCCATTTTTACAACATAGTTCATTGTTCCCATACAGGGGTGGTGTTTCTGTGGTCACCCAGATATTGTGGAACACAAATCCCAGCAACACTGCTGCTCAGGATGATGGGTGTTGTACTCCACGACATCTGGAGGGTGACATATTACCCTCGACTGTTTCATTCTTGGCAAAAGTAAAAGAGAAAAGAAGGGGGGAAGGCAAATTTTTGTAGCATTTTAAAGACTCCCAGTTTATTTCAATATGAGCTTTTGTCAAAATCCACTTCTTCAGATACAAGGTATGCAGATACGTGTCCCTTATATCTGTTCCACAATGGTGAGATTCACGTTCGGGTGACAAGGGTTCATTAACACAGGAGCAGGACTATCAAGCTAGGGTGGCAGAATAGGTAAGATTTGGCTTTCACAGGAATGTTAAGAACTGTTTCTGGGACAGAGATCAGCATCTGTCAAGCTAGACAACTATTTTATACCCATATGATATTACTGAAAGCTGGATTATTAACATATGCAATGCACTAAGAAGGTCCTGATCTCTATTTAAGCCCTTAAAGACATTCCACTGTATCACTTTAGCTTTCAGGTGAAAATGTATCTGTTGCATGCAGTGCTGCAGAATTTCGGCTTACATCCCTGGAATCATGTCAGCCACTGTGTGATTTGCTTTATTTTGAAGCATAGGAAAGGACCTCCACCACCCACCTCAGTCTTGTTGAAGCAGCTTTTCCATTATAGTATTTTAACTGTTCTTTGACAGAAGGTGTGGAGCACTGCTTTTCTGCAACAGAAAGGCTTGTGGAGAAAGGGAGGAAGGCCTGATGGTGGAAAGAAAGAGCAGCACGTGGCCCCAGGAGATAAAATACCACCTTTTTACTGTGGATTGGTAGGCTAGCTCCCATTTACAAAGGAAAGAATTCCCCACTAATTTCGTTCTTTGGCTATTATACCTAGTAAACAGGTTCATTGGATTGTTTATAATACCACAATCCTGAACAGGTGCTTGTCTCTCCAAGGGTGTCCCAGGATGTCTGGGCAGGAACAAATACCACGTCCTTCAAACAATCAGACCTGTTATTTAATTTATCCATCCAAGCCCTTGCGTTTCTGTGTTTATTATGCTCTTTTGTGCTGAGGCTCTTCTTAGTGCTAAAGGAGAGTTAGATACAGTGAGTGATTCACACTGGCTTAATTAAATCTTTTGGTTCATGTCGTCGGCCAAGGGAATCCATCTTCACAAGACTAATAGGTCTTCAGAAAAGGAGCTGAGCCGATTAAGATGAGCATTGTGCCTCACGAGGAGCAGCAGCCCAAGGCTCTTGGGCTGAGATACAAATAATTAAATTGTTTTAATACATATGGGATGCACTTTGGGCTTTGTGTGCATACGTCAGGTCAATGCAGAGCAATGTTGTCCATTGCCTTGTTGTTGTTTTTTTAAATATTATTTCGGTTGATTGAACTTCCACTTGTTTAAAAAAGAAAACTGGCACATTCTGAACATTCATATATCATCCTGCTGTGGAGAGCTCAGCTATCCTTGCAAAACGTGGCCTGCATTGTTTTCTGTTGTTTGCTGTCTAGTAGTACAGTATATGATTTGCATTTTCTAACCTGGAAGCTTTAAGTGAGCTTTGGATGAATGTCGACGGTAGGCTCAAACTGTGTAAGTAGGTTTTAAGTCTGGGGTTGCAAGCTTCATTGGTGAATCGACGAGTAAAAACCTGTGGATTGCTTTATAAAGCATCACATCCTAACCTGGTAACTTATAAAAATAAGTTTAATTATAGTGCAATTTTTTTTAAAAAAAAACCAGGTGACTACTCTCATTCTGTAAGAGGCAACCCCCCCCTCACTTCTGACTTGCATAAGAGGGAATAACTCTTCCGGGTGACAAGCTAGGTGTAGCAATTAACATGTCATTAGAAGCAGGGCTTCTGGAAGGTGACATATTTGTCATAGCCTGTGCTTTCACTCTGCCTGATCTCTTCCATTCCCTTCTGCTTCGTGATTGATCATGGCATGAATTTGTAAGCCTGATTTCTCTGGGTTGTGTTTCTTGAGGAAATAATGCCCAACGAGGGATAAACCTATCCATTTCTATACAACCTGAACACTTCATCTAAGTGGGTTCACCCTATTAGTCTGTTAGAACAAAGCCAGCCTTCTTGTGGCCCTTTAAATGTTAACATTTTCTCCCCTTTGGCATAAAGTGGGCTGCAAATCAGGAAAGCTTATGCCACATATGTGTTAATTTTCAAGGTGCCATGAAAAGTTTTCATTTTTTCAGCCTGAGACAAAGAAGAGGAGGCTGGGGTGAGACAGTCTTGATATCTGTTATTTCATAAAGGATGCATTGCATACTATGTCTCAAGAAGCTGACTTACGGTGATTACCTATTGAATTGAATGAACAAGGGTATCCTTCTCCCCCCCCCCCCAAGATAGCTGACTGGCATTTAAATGGCCCAGTACCTATCTCTCTCAATGGATGATGATGATGTGCTGTTAAATTGATTTGGACATTTGGCAAACCTTTCTAAAGCTTACTAGATATAAAGTAAATTATCTTCTTCTGTGGGCACTATTGGACTAGCTTGCCCAAGGCTATACAGGCTGGCTTTTCTCCCAAGAGGCACTGTGGAGGTCAAATTCCTGACATCTAGCTCCACAGCCAGATACCCAAGTTGCGGACAATAGACATGCCATTTTTATTTCTTAAAGAAGAGGTGCTCCCTCAAGTGGTGAAAGCTGTCCATTTACCATGGAATATACAGGCTTCTTAATGCTGGAGTGGGCAACTTCCAAAAGCCTGAGGATTACATTCAACCCCCCCCCCCCACACACACACAATCAGGGCCTCAGATCCCAACACATGGGGGCTGTTGATTTTTATATGTACAACAACAACAAAACACACACATAAACATGCATCCATGCTTTTAGCTACAGAGACATTGTATATAACGCAAACTGGGCATGTGTTTTCTTGTTTCATACCATCTGCGTTCTGTCCTCACTGTTTCTCTTACCACACCAGCAGCAGAAAGTGTATTTAGAAAGAAGATTGTATTTGGAAAACAGATGGTGAGACGGGAAAGCTGTTCAGACAGTGTAGGACTGTCTTGCCTATCACACACTTTTGTTGATGGTAGTGCATTATTCAACAACCCAAACCATTTGAGATGTTTGATAAAGGCTGTTTTAATACTAGATCAATACATGAAATGCTCAAAGGAATAGTTCGGGGTGGAAAAAAACTGTCAAACTTGCTTTCTTCCACACCACAATGCTTTATACCTCAAGTTTCTTTTGTCTGGGATATTTATTTATTTATTTATTTATTTATTTATTTATTTATTTATTTATTTGATTTATTTGATTTATATCCCGCCCATCTGGTATATTAAGGTATCTGGAAATTTGAATAGATGCTTTTAATCTCAAATGTCCCGTTTGCACTAGCCCAATTCAATAGGAACAGCTATTCCCAACATGGAGACCATCAGGTTGTCCTTCTCTCCCATTTCAGGATTAAAGGTGAGAAGACTATCAGAGTGGGAAAAAATAGGGCCAATCGTCACTGAGCATGAGGGAATGCACAGACATTCAAAGAGCCAAACACTCCAAGCCCTTGACGTACATGGACGGAATCTGTCAGGTCGTTTGTCCTTCACATTCAGATGTTTAAAACTTCAAGACATCTCCCTCCTGAATCTGAAGAAATGCTTGAATTTTAGTAAATTCCACAAAAGTAGGTGGGATATGAAATTCTGGCACACCCCTAGCTGCAACTATGGCAGGTCAAGAGGCAGTGGGCACTGATTAGGGCAGTGGCTCCCAATATTAGGTCCCCAGATGTTCTTGGACTAAACCTCCCAGAAGCCTTTACCACTAGCTGTGATGGAAAGGGCTTCTGGGAGTTGCAAGAATGTCTGGGGACCTGAGGTTGGGAACCACTACATTAGGACAAGTGGGGAGCTGTTCCACCTCATTCTCAAGCCACTCCCAGCCGATGCATTCTTACTTGCCTCCTGACTAGAGGTGGAGAGGCCTGCCTGTGTTTGCCTCCTGGTTTGTGTAAGCATAAATATTTGCTTGCTAGCCTGTATATGTATGTGTGTATAGTTAGTCTTGACCTTGGGTCAATATGCCCCTCGGGGCTCCACTCATCTGCTCTGTGGCCAGTGATCCCACCAATCACTGTGGGCACCAAATGCAATGGGTATATCCCATTGAGGAAATGGATGTTCAGTCAGCACAAATTGGTTGAGTTTTTCATTACTATTTGGCAGGCACCAGAGACTGCCCACTCTCCTCTCTTGGTTAAAATGACAATTCCCCACAATGTCGAGTTTGACTGCTTGCACGGCTTTATTCTCAGATGGTGGCACTTCAAGGGCTGTGCTTTCTGTGGAAATGAGACTTCACCGATCAGGTGTCACAGCTATCACTTTCACATCACCTGAAACATAGTGTTTTCGAACTAAGGTCATTCATGCTGTCAGCTGGAGGCCTCTGGCAACGTATGTGTCTATGAGAACCAGCCTTTATTGCTTAACTAGGGAAGCTCATTATAGCTGAGAGGTAAATGCCCAGATCCTTTTTTTCTTTTGGAAGTTATTGTGCATAAAGCTGATTTCATTCCCTCCCCGCCTCAGCATGTTTTTGAATGATGCATTTGCAACTGCTGCATTGTTATCCTACCTGTATGGTTGGGCTTGTTGCTCTAGGAGCTGCTGTTTTATAATGGAACAGGTGGCTAACACACAGCATGTTATTTTTAGCTACACCTGCTTTTCAAACTGCAACTGCTTGGGTCGATATTCCTCTTCCATGCCTGGAGACGCTTGCTCCCAAAGAACAAGGCCTCCCTCTGCAGGGCCTCCCTCTGAAGGGCTGTCTTCCATGCAGGAAGGAGTGCTAGCTGGCACTCACCCAGAACAATGTGTGTTAAATTTTTAAAAAAAGTTTAAAGGCACAGTGATATACTCAACATATTGAACTACTATACTGTTTCATTATTTATTTTTCAAACAAAGGTGACACAAAGTAGGAACTTGCTCTCAGTATGAAGAAAGCGGGAGAAAGAGCAGAGGTATTATTTTAAGATTGGGAAAAATGCACTTAAAGTATTTTTGTGGATATATAAAGCTAGGGCAGAACACAGCAGCCAGAAAAGGCATATTGTTGTTTTGTGATTCATAACACATGTATTGTTTAACAAGCAGTTGTCAACTTAAAAAATATGAACACTAGAGTGGTCGAAATGACTAGATAGGCGGGGTATGTATAAATAAATAAATAAATAAATAAATAAATAAATAAATAAATAAATAAATAAATAAATAAATAAAGTCGTATCAGCAAGAATCCACATGCCGTTTTCAACAACAAAAAGATATTAGCATCTTGTCCAATGGTGTATTTGAACTAATTCAGCCTCAACTGAACCGGGTTGATTTAGTGCGGAGGATGGCACCTCTCTTTAAATGGCCTTAAATAGACCTGGGATTAGCACTTTGATTCACCCATAGGTCTGTCCTGAATTTGTCTTCATTCTGTCCTTGTCCATAACCATCTTGTCCAGAATTCTGCCCCTTCTTTATTGTAAATGGCATAGTGTTGCACCAGTGTTGCGGACAGACTCTAGCACTAAAGTTGAATGGTTTGTTTAAAAACTAATTAAAAAGGGAAACAAGTTTGGAAAGCAGGCATGACTTCCTGATTGGACAGTATCCTGCATCACCTCAAACACATCACCAATTTGTCGGCACAGGCAACACTTCTGCACACAGACCACAATGATACGGCCATTCACATAAGCAAAAAGGTGTTTAAGAAACCACAGCACAATGTACAGCTATTTAAAATATACATCCTCCCGACAGATGTTTAAAAAACCCAATTCCTCAAAAACAAAGTGTGAGTTTCCCCCATGCTTAAAATAATGTCATGGAGTTGGGAAATTTTGAATCAATTTGCATCATGCTAAACACTGATTAATTGGAGGAGTATATTGCAATGTTGTCACACCCTCAGTAACAAAGGTATGTAAGTTTTCTTGCTGATTCATTAAACTTATACTTCCCAAACTGGTACATCCTACCAGCTATGTTTACAATGCTCATTGAATAATTGTAAAACTTCGGTAAGAGTTTTTTTTTATGATCCTGCTTTTCATTCTAATTCCATCATAATTTCCATTCATGTGGTCTGTTTTCAAAGCATAACATTGATCTAATTCCCTGAAATCCTTTTTTTGAGTTTATTTGCTTTTCAACTATATTATCTGCATCCTACTGCACAGCAACAACAACACCATGCCCTTTGTACTGGAGACAGAAGTTATGGTGGGGTAGCACGCAGTTACAATCCTTTTAAAGATGCCAATTCCAGAAGGAAGTTTTCTTCACTCATTGCTATTAATCCCTTTGTGCTAAAAGAAACAAAATCTGGATCCATTGATCTTTCATGCTAACCTTACTAGGAGAAAAATAAACAGCTTTCAGTTTTTGGAGTTAAAACTGGATCTCATATACAGGATGCAGAATTCAAATTTATCAGAGTACAGTACCTTCTTGAATAAGGTTGTAATGAATATATTATTTGTTCCCTGTGACTGATACCTTCTTTTTTGAAAAACATCAATCTCAAGTTTTTCTCCAGGCTCCAAATGCATTACCTCTTTCCAAATAAGTAAAATTGCCCTATTAAAAGTAAGAGTACTTTCAAATCAGAATAAACTCATTGAGGGTTTCTGTGAAGCCTGGCCAAGCAAACCATATTCAAATATAATAGAAACGTTAAGTGGTACAGCATTTCTGAGGTTCAGTTAAAATGATGAAGTTTCTTCTGAATCTTGCTTTATCAGCAACTGGAAATATGATCTCAACTTCTCAATGAAATCAAGCCTCTGCGTGTATATACCTGTAGATACGAGGTGGAAAGGCAACAGCCTTTTAAGTATTTAAGAAGGTTAGCATGTTGTTGCTTTTTAAAGACATATGCTATAAAACATGCCTCTTCAAACATTCTAGTTGTATTAGAAATCTATGTGTTTGTTCTGTTAAAGACTTGAGTTTTAAGATACGTGTAGACTCTATGGAAGGTTCATCAGTTTCAATCTTAGAATTATATGAAATAGGAGGTTACATCACCATCATGACTACCTCTGAGACTCATCTGACTTGTTCCTGTTGGAAGCAAAATATTGGACTATATTGTCCCTTTTTTAAAAAACATTAAAAAAGAGAGATTTGATGTCCCCTCTCCATCCCACCAAGATTAGATAACAGCAGTTGAATAGCAAGTGAAGTAGCCTGGTTCTGATAAAAATAGTTTAGTTACCTTAACATTCTATTTTCTGTTTTTACCTACATATAATATATGTCCATAAATTTTCATTGTGCAATGCTCTGACACGAATAAAGAAAGAAAGTAGTTAAACAGTGTTACAGCCTTAGCTTGAATTTAAT
The DNA here is from genome assembly GCF_051106095.1 of Pogona vitticeps. Lineage (NCBI taxonomy): Eukaryota > Metazoa > Chordata > Lepidosauria > Squamata > Agamidae > Pogona > Pogona vitticeps. The sequence goes on from NC_135784.1 coordinate 206,546,855, forward strand.
AACAGGGAAGCAAGCACAACTGAGTTCCATAACACTTATTTCTGAACAATTGTGGTGATGTCCTTTAAAGGTTAAGCTTCACAGAACTCAGTGGGCCTAGCACAGAAGTCAACATGCAGAGGACTGGTCTCTAAGCAGTACAATTCTTTTAAAACATAGACAGAGTGTTGGTCTTTGAGGGCTAACAGTGCTATAGCCAATGTAAATGATTGTGCCGTTTTAACATGGTACTGGAAGAAGAGCTGGGAAAAGCCATTCAGATAAAATAAGTTTATTTAAAAGTTATTTTCAGCAAAATGAATATGCAAAATACAAACTCTGACACATGTTCATTTTTCACTTCATAGTTTACAAATATACAAAATAGAAGTCTCCTTAAATTTATATTACATATTTATTAAGTAAAGAACTATATAGAAAAAAATTTGTTCTGCTTTAAGGCATATTTGGGGCTAAACCATTGTACAAATTATTGCACATTCGAAACCACAGTGCATTACAGACTGTCTGCATAGAAGATTAGAAGATAGAGACACAAACACAAATAAACCAGGTTTATGAACCTGATTTAGGTCATCATTAAATGTAGATCGGAAGACAAATGTATTTCCTTGTCAAATATGCAGCAGTTTGAGAACTTTGGCTTCCTCTTTTTTTTTTTTTTTGGTACCTTAAGAACCAAAAGTCATTCAGCACCATGAAAACATACTTTCAACCACAACTCTGTACCTGAATTTCTTTTCCCCCATTTGATATAGTTTACTAATGGCTTTGGGAAGGAAAAAGAAATTGCAAGCCTACAATATGTTTACAATATTGCATTGAAAATAAATCTTAAGGGAATTTTGGGTGAAGACAGATGTAGCACTCAAGATTTGCTTCAGTGATGGTGCAAGTCAGACTTTCTTGTGACTTTGGAATTTGCAGCAATGGCTTCTATTTTTGGCAGTGTTTCCCCACCCTTCCTTAAGAGGTACTACTTCCCTTTACTTTTTATATTGGTGGGGGAACTGGGGGAAGGAAGAGAGAAAATCATGTGCATTAGGGAGTCAGCTAGGCTTTTGCTACTGCAACCCTGTGTAACGTTGCTTTTCAGACCTCATCCTTGGAGAGGACAAATGCCGTTTGGACCGAATGTGGTGAAGGACGTTCCAAAACAGCCCCACTATTTTACAAATGTTACATCTGTCTTCACCCATAGCCTCCCTACGTAATTTCCCATGGTCCCCTCCCTCAACAGTTTATTTTAACCCTGATATCCTTGACTTCCAGTCAATCCTTGGCATTCTGTAATCCAGAAAGATTCAAGTCAGATTTTTTTTAAAAAATGGAATGGCGATACAAGATCCAGTCATTGTTCCCCTAGTTCCCCCCCCCCTTTTAAAAAAGTCCCACAATCATTTTTAATTGTCCATTCATTTCCACATCTTTCTCCCTTTTTTGGAAGACTTCACTGGAATTTTCTTCTTCTTGTAGTGCTTTAAGTGGAGTTCTCCCTTCTTGTGGAAGACAGTTTCTCTCTTTTTTTGCTGTCAAATACTGAATCTCTCGTGGCAGTAAAGAAAAAGCCCAATTTGTCCTGTTTAAAAGTGTCTCTTCATATGTAAGGCAAGGTGATCCGATCTGGAAAACGCTCTGTCACACCTCTGGCACTGGAATGGGCGGTGACCCGTATGCTTTCTGTAGTGACGCGTGAGTTCATCTGAGCGGGCAAATTTCCATCCACACCCTTCCCAGTCACAGTGATAGGGCTTTTCACCTTCAGAGATAAATAACTACATCAGTTATTTCTGTATTTTACAGACTTCAGTGCTTTGTGTAGATCTTGAGGCAGTCATCATCATACTCTTGAACAAAGCAAAAGCCTACTCTAGAAATGATAAAAAAAACAACTTCTTCAAGTGATTATACTTCTCTTACTTTAGCCAAACATTCTACAGGGTTTAGATGTATACAAGTTTTTGCCTAAATGCCTGGAAAAAATGTCATGTTGGTTTCCTTCACCTGAGACACCCTCATTTTTTTTTTTTTTACTGAAAGTGCTATAAAAAAGAGAGATCATTTCCCCATGGTGCACCTACACCTATCCCACAATAGTTTACTAGTTTTGCAGGTTTTTGAAGAACCAGTAGAACTTGTTTGAGCAGAGACAGTGGGCTAAAAGAAAAAAAAGTGTGTATACTAGGCTTGCAGATTACACAGCCGCTTACCTAGCCACCTGTGGCTAATAAGAATTGCCTTTGGGCAAGCAAGCAAAGACATTTTATGAAAGCCTGCTCTGGCTTTTAGGCCACAAATAATTAGGATGGAAAATCTCTGTGGACTGGTAGTATTAATGGACTTATTTGTAAAGCTGCTGTTCAGTATTGGCAACAAGGCTTCAGACAAAGCTGACACTTGTTACCAACCCAGAACTCACCTGAAAGCATAATGGCTCAATAACATTTTTACAGCTTACAAGGCAATATGATCTATCACCATACATGCCTTCTCTTGATATTCTCCTTGACTACTTTCATAATTAATGTTGCATGTAAATATTGAGACTATTAAAAGATCTGCATCCAATCAGAGGGAAAGGCTGAGCATAGCTACAGAATTAACAAATCAAGCAATTATTAGTAATCAAACTATTGTTATCGGCACATTTCCCATAGAAAATGAAAACTATTGAAAGCTGATTGCTGTCTTTCAATGTTCAGCTAACTGGCATCTCTTTTACTGTTTTGTTACCTTGAACCAGAACTTTAACTGGTTAACCTCTATGGGTAAATTCATTTTCTTAAGCCATTTATAGAAACCGAAGCGGTTTCATTTTAGCCTTAACTAAGCCATGCAAGGTACCAAGATCACTGTCATAAATATATTTTTAGTGCTTTGGTGGACTCCTTGTAGGTGAATGGATGAGTGAAATCAATGGAACTCTTTTTCAAGTAAACGTCTTCAATACACTTACAAGGCAACTTCTTTATTTAAATTATATACTTTACGGTAATTTTATTAATAACACCTTTCTTCAAGTTTCAAGCTGTCATGTAGTATTATGAAAGAAATATACCAAAACAGCTATAACAGATATATTAATTCAAATTAGGTCCGATTGCAAACAAAGGGACTTGGTTTCTTCCAAGTAAACAGGGTTAGCATCAGGGCAAATGGAGGATTTACTAAAATGTTTATTTCATACCAAAATGAGGATTTACTAAAATGTTTATTTCATAACAAAACCTTAGCAGCAAGTAGCAACTCCATTGGTTATTTTTATCACTTAATTCAGATGGCTGGATAATCCAGAACTGGTTATTTTCTGAAGCTAATTAGTCAAGTCTTGCTGACTGGCAGCTGCTTTTAGAATTGAAAAGAAATGAAGTCCAAGAGTTTGTAGGAGGGCTGCCCTGTTTCCCACCTATGTGAAAACAGCTCCAAATTAGAAGTGGCTTTCCATGATCATCCCCCATTAACTAGCATTTACAGTATTGATTTACAGCAAATCAAGATGAGATCAAGATCTTAAACTAAAATACTGCAGAATAAATGAACTGTGACTATTTTCAACATCCAGATCTCCCTAACAAAGACACTGATGGTGTTATCAGAATAAACATGCTTAATTCACTCTGGATGTCTAGCTGCCCTATAATTAACTAGCCACATGGCCATAGCCTGACAAGTAATGCACATGTGTCTGCAAAATAATTCCTATCCTATGTCTGAGTCATTTAGAGACATTTTAACCAACCTTTCCAATCTGCAAGTAAAGCCATAATTGCAATGTGATTTTGATATTTAAACTCTTATCTTGGTTAGAGCCACGGCCTACTATTTAACAATCTACTGCAATGGAGCTATTTCTTATCTTTTTTTATTTTATTTGTTTTAATACAGTCATTGTGTTTAAACTTGATACCACAAGAACACATACAAGTTGAATTCTGGCCATTGTTTTTTCATAGAACTGAATATGGTTTCAGAGGGGTATGGCTGCTCAAGGTGTGTAGTCTTGGTTCTAATTTTGCCTTTGGTAGGCAGGTTTGGCAGGTTTATTTAAAAAACCCATTTAACCAGAAATTAAAATGGGACAAAAGTTATGTGTTAGTGTGTGTACGCACGCACGCACACATACACACCTCTACGAGGAATGGCTCTCTCTCACGCAAACCATTTCCCCTTTTTCTTTGGCTAGAGATAAGAGTATTTTAAAGCTCTATTTCTAAGCCCATTAATTAAATTCAGAGAGAAACCTCTGGGTAAAAATAGGTAGAGTTTCACTGCAGGAGAGTTCAAAGTGGTATGAAAGAGGTGCAGCTATCTGGGGCACACAAATTCGTATTGTTAATTCCACTAGCACATCTCCTCAAATGCGCCCCACACACTTTTGAAACACTGCACACATTTGCAAGAATTATGGATAAAACCAAAAAGCCCGTATCATGGACAATGCTGTCTCTGTTACGCCATTCCTGGCTTGACAATCATTTTCAGCCATCTGTGGAACAAATACTGTATTGGCCTATCCAGATAGGTTTGAGGTAAGAGGTCTTTGGCTGCTAGGAGCATGACAGTATTCGTGGGAACGGCCTTACCTGTATGGGTCCGAAGGTGCGCTTTGAGATGTGAACTTTTTGTATACGTTTTCCCACAGCCTGCGTAGTCGCATGTGTGTGTTGCGGTCCTTTTCCTTGGCCATGACCTCCGGCCCCGCTTTGGCTTGGTCTCCTCAGAGAGGCAGCTCCCTGAAGGCATCAGCTCTAGAGGTGAAGAGGGTGGAGTCAGCATCATCCCTTGTACCAAGCGAGGCACATTTAAAGGTTCTCCAAAAACATTTAGATAGTAAGACTGACCTTGATACTGTAGGGTGCTTGGTGGCAGTTGGTCTGGAAGGAAAGGAGGATACCCTGGGCCAGGATGGTAGCCTGGAGGAAGCGGCAGACTCGGGTGGCTTAAGGCCTGTGAGGAGGGGTGGCAGTCTCTGTTGTTCATCATCTCTTCTGGAGTCAAGGGAGGATTAGTCCTGCTAGGCAGTGGCCGCCCCATGGAGAAATCATGCGGTGGGGCCCTTGGAGTATTTCCATGAGCTTGGCCAATGGTGCAAGAAGGGGCAGCCTCCTGCTTGATTTTGGGGCACATGCGGGGCATGTGGTTATAAACGGGAGGCGGCACAGGTCCGTCTGCACATGGGGAAACTGCAGCGGCATTGTTCTTGCTGCTAACACTGATGTGGTTATTGTACTCCCCCATGTTCACTGTGGCTTTCACCACAAATTTCCCATGCAGGCTGCCCATTGGGGCTGGCGGTGGCTGCTGCTGTGAGGGTGGTGGCTGTGGCAAATAAACAGGGTCCAGATCCGGCCTCATCAGTTCTGCTACAAATCCACCTGAAGGGGACACATCATTGATATCGGACAAGTTGAAAGGGGCAGCTGATGCCTGCTCCCTGTTGTAAAGCATGCCCCCTCCTCCTGCTCCGGTGTGATCTCCCCTTTGCAGCTGATAAGTGAAATCACAGGTGCTCACAGATGGGCAGTTACTACTGGTGACCGAGGGCGAGGAGCCAGGAGTAGAGCTCACCACTGCAGCAGCAGCCATGGGCTGTTCCTGAGGCATCAGGGAGTTGGACAGGATGAAGTCAAAGTCCAAAAGCTCATTCAACTCCTCCGTTTCTCGCCCTGACATAGCCCCGATGGTGCTGCTAGTGGTGGTGGTGGTGGCAGCGGCAACAGTGTTTTCCAGCTCAAAGGCGAGGTCGTAAGGCCGTCCTGTTAGCACAGGGGGTATCCGTTTGAGATGGGAGAGCTCCTCCCTCCACTTCTGTGAGAAGAAGAAACAACACAGTGTTGGTTGAAAAAGTTCTTTTTTACTGGATGTATATTTCCTGGGAAAATGCACTATAGTTTCAGTTTTGAGGCAGCAAAAGCATAATGAAACCTAAGCACTAATGTGAAGTATATATTCAAGCAAGGTAAGAATTAATTAATGCAGTCAACCTTGGGGATATATTCTTGGGTTTGTAGTTCCTAGTACTCTGCCAATTGAAGTAAACCTCTAGCTAGTAGTACTCACATAACTCAATAAAATACACTCTTTTTGATTTCTGGTATTATGAACTTCTAGGGCAAATTATAAGCAGTTTTCAAGTCATAACATGTTGCATAGAACATTTGTCTTCTCCACAATATGTGTGTGTGTATGTGTGAGCGACATGTTATAGCACTCATTTATGGGTTTAAAAGATTGGTAGGATTTTGGCAGTGAAGTTCTAACCAGGAGCAACTCACAGAGTGTATGTATAGGATGCCTCTTCTCCAACTATTGGGGGGGGGGAGAGGAATCCATGCAATTTAAACAAAACACGATTTAAGGTCTTGTGTGAAACTCTCTACTGATTAATTACAGGATCTGATAAAATGAAAGATGTTAGTTCACAAACATCAGTTATTACAGATATGTTATTATGCTGTAGCCTTATAAGCCAGGTTACATTTAAGTATTTCTTAAAGCTTTTTTTCCTAAATACCATTGAGAGACAATGACTATGCATGATAGAAAATACAGTATATATATATAAATACATCACATGCCTTTTCAAAGTAGTCATACCTCTGAGGAAGAGGAATACAAATGGGTTTTGAAATAACTGCACATACAACATTAATATGTTAGGTCTAATATTGGATGCAGGCAGTCTATCAGTAGATGTTTCTCTAAAGCAGCAAGCATTATACAATAAGCAGCTGTAGGTGCAAGCCATCGGCTTCACAGAAGAAAATGAAACGCAAATCAAGGCACATGTGTAGGTGTGTATATTTCCAAAGGCTGCCTATGTATTAAAGATAAGCACCCACACCCATGATTTTGGTTTGCGATATGCTGCATAATTCAGCTTCTTATTTACTGTGTATTCATTTCTGAGATATCCTTCCGTCCCTGTTTCTCCCCCCCCCCCCCCCTCTCAATACCACATGAGATGGCTGGTAATGGCTACGCCCTTGGAGGAGGTAGAGAAGTTCTACTTCATTTGCTTGTGGGATTCACCCAATCTGAAGGTCCAAGGAATAACAATGAAAAGGTAGGAGTATGTGTGTAAGAGAGAGGAAGAAAGCAGTAAGAGAGAGATGTTGATTTTCTTTTAGTCTGGGGATTATATCTCAGAAGTTGCAATCCTACTACAAAATCACTCTAGGTTCAGCTGCACGTGGACATATAAATCTAAAGTGGTAGACCAGTGCTTTTAAATAGCTCCTAGGAATGTTTTATAACCCATAGAGCTGAACATCAAAAAGACTGTTTTTTTTCCAAATTCTGCTCAGACCTGCTCACTTTCGCGTTTCATAGGGCTGTACGAGTCCATCTTTCACCTTGACTGCGTGCCCTACCTCCATCTTCTGACAATCATCACTCATTACTAATCCACACCCTTGACTGTCGACATGTGTTCAGTCCTTCTCTCCCCATTTATTTCAAAAGCCATCTTGGGAGCAGGTTCAGTTTGGAAACTGGACCCTCGCATTCCTTTACCTCTGTCCGTAAAGTTTCTCTGTCCACCTGCCCAAGGGCTTTATTCTGTGCCCGCCTGCGCTGCGACCGAGGCCCGAGTACATGAAGGAGGAGCCCAAAAGTAATCCTGTCGATCGCGGGCGTGCAACCGCAAACCCTGCCCGATCCTCTCTCCCCACACAGGGATACTCACATTGCTGGCACCTGCTTGCCTCAAGATCTTCTCCCTGCCGGCCGTGCCCGCCGCGAAGGTGGAGATGGAAGGGAGGAGGGTGCCGCTGAGTGCCATGTCAAATTCGCCGGGGGGCGGCTGCCTGCAAAAATGTCAGAGGAGGAGAGTCAAAACAACCGACGAGCGGGACGGGCGCCCTTGTGGCATCCATAGATCAAGGCAGGGCTCCATGCGATCGGGCGCGCGCTTACAATTTAGATCCAGGCATCCTCGAAAAAAAGAGAAAAAGGAGAAAAAGGAAAAAAAAGGAAGGAAAAAAAAAGGGGAACGCCACCCACCTCATTAACGTGTCAAGAGCCGGTGCTTGGTCGAAGGGTCGTAAGAAAAAACAACGGCGATAAAAACAAGAAAGTGGTAGACGTAGAGATTTAATTCAACGGATCTTCTTTTTTTTGTAAAGTGTCTTTTGAGATGCAAAGTTGCGAGGGGTGACTTGGAGCTACCCCTACCAGGAGGAGCAGCTCCGCCACGGAGCAGCAGCAGCAGCAGCAGCAAGAGGAGGAGGAGGAGCGGGAGCCGATTCGCAAGGCAGCCTCGAGAGCAGCCCCAGCAGCTGGACGGCGCGAGGCGATGGCTGGGGATTCCCTGCTCGCGCCGCTGCCATGAGGGGAATTCGGGATTCTCCCTCAGCCGCCGCCGCGCCTCCCCCTGGCTGGCTGGCGGGCGGGCGGGCTGGCTGATTAACGCACAGTCCGGTCGGGCAGGAGTGCGGGCGAGGGGCTGCTGCTTTGCTTCTTTCTTTCCCTTTCTCTCTCTCTCTGCCTCCTCGAGTGCCGAGTTTCGCTCTCCTTTTTTCCCCCCTCAGCTTTTCCCCGTCGACCAGGGTTTTTTCTTCTTCTTTTTCTTTTTTTTGCGCGCGCCGCGTTCGAACCGTCTCCGGCCTTTCTGAGCTGTCAAGCCGTGCGCCGGCCGCCTCCTTACTTATAACTTCACCCTTGCCCCGCCCCCGCCCCACCTCTCCCCCCCCGAGGCCACGCCCACCCGCGGGGGGGCCGGCTTGAGGGCTTGTTGCTCGGACAACCGAGGGAAACAACAAACTTTACTCTCTTTCCAACACGTGGGGGAGGACGAAGAAGGTGGAGACAGAGAGAGCGAGAGCGAGCGAGCGCGCAAAACCAGGGATGGGCCGTGACGTCAGCAAAGCAGCTGGCTGGCAGGCTCGGGCCCCGCGCTGACGCGAACGAGGAGGAGCCCGCGAGGCAGCCGCGAGCCGTGGCAGTTTTTTTCTTTCTCTCTCTCCCTACGCGCGCGCGCCACCGAGCAGCGCTCTGCTGTCTCGCGCACCTGAGGGGGGGGGGAAGGGTTGGGGCGTTATGTGGGAAGAAGCGAAAGGTGATGGGGGGTGGGGGAGGGGAAGGCGGCAGGAAAGGCAACTCTGTGGGGAAAGTCAAGGTGAAAAGGGAAGGAAGGAAGGGGCAGAGTCGAGCTTTGAACTTGGTGGCTTTGCTCCCTCAGGTCCGGAGCCTGAGGGACGAGGGACGGCGTAGGAGGGAATGCCCTTTCTCCCGCCGCCCAAGCAGGCGTGACGTCGGCGGCGGCGGCGGCGTGGAGGCCCTCGGCGCTCCAGTTCAGCGCTGTGTTGTGGTTGCTATTTGCAGCGGCAGTTTCTTCTGAAATACAAAGAGCTTCTTCCGACAGGCTTCTTCTTTCTTTGTGTGTGTGTGTGTGATGACTGTGGCAGAGAGCGAGAGTGTTTACAGTTTATTTTCACATGGCTTTCTTCTGTCCGAGAACAGGCAGAAGACGTGCAATACAATTAAACAGAACACTGAACAGAACAAGCTAAAACAAGTAATAATACTTGGCATAGGCGGCGAAAATACAGATTTTTATTTTTGGGTTTGTAAAAATTGACAACACTGGAAGTCTCGCTGAAACAGCTCTACACCACCCTAGGAGTCTCCTCCGCTGTTTAAACCTTTTTGATTCTGTTCCCGAAAATTAACGTAAAGTTTAATTTGTCCCTGACTACTGAAGCCAAGGTACATATTTCATCTCCGGGACTGTAACGAAGAGGTGCCCCTCAAAATTTCCTGTAGCAGTGGTTGAGGGTCCATGAAAATGAATGGGGCACTGCCTCACAGTAGGCTCAGGTTACTTCTGCCTGATTATACACTACCATTCACAGTTGTTGGAAAACATTCCTGACAATTGCTTTGTGTTTGGGTGAAAAGTAGTTAACTGATTTTTTTTTAAAAAAAGTCAGTTTCTGGAATTTTCTCTTGTTTGGTGTCACTTTGTGAACAGTAGTGGTGTCATGTAGACCAGTGACTGCGGCCATTGGTGCTGTCAACATTCAGGCTGCCCTTGGCTAGGTAAAGACTGACATACTTTTTTCCTGCTAGCAAGATGGGGATGGCATTGTGCAGCAGTATCAGGCCTTTTCGTGGCTTTTTGAATCGTCAGTAGAGAAGCACAGTATTCCCCCTTTCTTTTTTAAAGAATTATATCTCCGATCTTCTAGTCTAAGGAAGTGGACTTCTCTACAACAGCTCACATTAGAATATAGCAGTTAGTCTTAGTTAGTCTTTAAGCTAACACAATGTTTTTGCTGTCTTTATTTTTTTCCCTTTTTCTTTCTTTTGTGTGTGTGAATGTCTTAGAGGAATTGTACAGAAATGATAAATATTAAGATACCTATCCTAGTGGTGATGATAATAAAATAACAACTATTATTGTTATTGTTATTGTTATTGTTGTTGTTGTTGTTATTGTTATTATTATTATTATTATTATTATTATTATTATTATTATTATTATTATTATTATTATTATTATTATTATTATACATCTGATCTGAGGAAGTAGACTTGTCCGTGAAAGCTCACATTCAGATATAGCAGTTTGTCTTTAAGGTGCTACAATGTTTTTGTCTACTTTGTTTTTTTATTTTGTTTGATATGTTAGTAGAAACTAACATAGCTATCTCTGAAATCTCCAGTGGTATAGCAGTGAATTTGAAAAAGTTGATGCTTGTCATAACTGTCCTCAAAGGGAGGATTTAAGAAGTCCACCCCACCCCATAAGGAGAGTAGAATATGCAGGCATACAGACCAATGTTCCTTTATGGGTATTGACACCAGTCTTGCTGTTTTTTTTATTTGTGTTACTGTTTAGTCTCTGTAGCAATTATATAATTTATGTTTTATATTTTTGTTGTATGTCACCCAGAGTGGCAATTGGCTAAATGGGCAGTATATAAATTAGATGGATAAACAAACAACTGGGAGCAGGTGTTTTGTAAAGTGTTTAGTTCTTAACTGCCTATTTAAGACCAAACCACCCTCAAATGTTTTACATTACAATAATACCTTCTGAAGATAATGACAAATACTGTATTATTTGGATCTTTTCTGTATCGGTTGTTCATCATGCTCATTCAGATTACCTGCTATTAATCTGAAATTATTCCACATTTGCTCACTTAGCTTTTCAAGTACTGTAGTAGTTCTAAAATCATTTTTCACAGCTCTGGCAGTTTCAAATGATTTCAGGAAATCCTGATCTTATATAGGACTGTACTCAGAATAGTGAAATAAGACACTCCTGTTATGGTGAACATCATCTAAATGTTGGTTAGAGGCTGTTTAGTACTTGTACATTTCACTGTGCAAAGCAAACATAATGAATTAAAGCTAATAATCTCTACAAGAATCAGTAGTAATCCAGTCTATATTTTATAAGTAATCTATGAAAGAAAGATAGAAAGAAATAAAGATTGAGTTGAAAGCAAAGAGTGGAAAATGAAAACCATTTTAGAGGGAAGAAAAAGAGAGGTTTTTCTCCTGTCAAGAAATTACATCAGCTTCAGATCATCCATCTGTGTCACAAGTTTGGATGTGTCACTTAATTGCAACTAATTGTCTTGTCCTTAGTTTAGTGTTGAAAGGGAGAAGGAACTTCTTGTCTTTCTAGGCAACAGACATTTCATTATTTGATGACGAGAGTTTTTGCTCTTGTTTGCTTCCATTATTGTTTGCTCTTCCAATAACATATCTGGCTGGCCTACTCTTCTCCTCTTGTCCTTTTGAGCTTGGATTGACATGGTTCTGTTAAATTTTACAACTGTATACAGTACTGGGATATGGACTGCAATGGTGACTTTGGCCAGGATAATGACGCTACTGGTACTACCCTGTGTTTCCCTGAAAATAAGACAGGGTCTTATATTAATTTTTGCTCCAAAAACGCATTAGGGCTTATTTTCAGGGGATGTTTCCCCCATGTACATTTATTCAAATACAGTCATGTCATCTTCTTCTGGTTGCTGCACAATGGTGGAGGGTGGGGTTTCATTTAACTGGGGCTTATTTTTGGGGTAAGACTTATATTACAAGCTTCCTGAAAAATCATACTAGGGCTTATTTTTAGGTTAAGTCTTATTTTTGGGGAAACAGAGTAAGCCCTACCCCAAAAATAAGCCCATTAAGTGAAACCCTGCCCTCCACCATTGTGCAGCAACCAGAAGAAGATGACATGACTGTATTTGAATAAATGTAGATTGTTGTGCATTAAAAAAATAGAACATGCTCTGAAAATAAGCCCTAATGCATTTTTTGAAGAAAAAATTAATATAAGACCCTCTTTTATTTTCGGGGAAACATGGTAGTAGATTCACTGCATTGGAATGTATATACTCTATATGTTTAATGTAGCGTGCTCACATGACCCTAAGCATGTTTATATAGAACAAAACCAGAATCATGTCAATACACCTGTGAAAATCCAGTACTGAATGGAGCTTATTTTTAAGAGATAGGCATACAGTTGTTTTGTTCTGCATAACAAAAACAGGATAAAAATAAAAACAAAACATTCTGGCTTCTCAACAGTAACAAATTTACTTCAGTGTGACATTTCATGGATTATAGGTGCCCAGACACACATACACCACTGCACTATTTAAAAGGAAATATTGCTCTAATTCTTCACTAATTTAATTGGTTGAAGAATTCTCAATCAGTGGTTTTCCATGAATCTCTGTTTATGGTAGTTACATTTTTTTTATTCTATAGGTGTCGCCTTCCTTACCATATAAATATATGAGGAATTTATAATCATGAAAATCATGTACAGAACGGAGTCCATGAAACTCTTATCTTAGACAGGACATTTTCCAATCTGTATTCCGTTTGACTTCCAACTATGGTGTTTATTTTCATTTGTGAAAAATGCAACAAAAACCCTCAGCTGCAATCTGTCCATACAGCTGTAGGTATTAAATCACAATAAAAACAATTTAAAAATCAGAATGAGGTATCTTAATTTACTTATCTTCGTACTATAAAATGCCAGAAAAATAAATTCCTTCTAGTCTTTAAGTTGCAATCCAATATGTATAACTTGAGAGTAAGTCCTATGGCTCTCAATGGAATTTATTTCTGAATAGACATGCATGAGTTTGCACCTGAAGAAACTTAAAAACAGATAAATGGAGAAATCAAAACAGTGGTACTAGAAATGTAAATGACTAGAAAATGATAACATTGGAATTGAAAATAATAAAACTAGAGCTATATTGGTGCATACATGATAGCTGGCAGGCATTTTGTGTGGGATGAGTATTTTCCAAAAGTATTTCCTCTTAGAATGTATTGCATTATATTGACGGTAGCACATAGTGTCAGCTTCCCATCTTCAGTGCAGTTTGTTATTACTTAAACTGGGATGGGCAAAGTGCAGCTCTCCAAATGTTGTGGGGTTGCAGGTCACAGCCTTTCTCACCATTGGCTATCCTGGCTAGAGCTGATGGGTGCTGCAGTCCAACAAGAGCTTGTGGACTACACTTTCCTTTATCTGGTTTACAGCTTTTTTAACAGTATGACCCTAAACACGTTTGCTCAGAAATTAGTAAATATGTTTAGGATTTAAACTCTGAATGCATATCTTAGTAACACAGGATGTTCATATCTTTTGTAACTATTTTTTTGGAAGCAAGAAGTACAGTCATGTGAAAAAGAAAGTACTGTACACCCTCTTTGAATTCAGTGGTTTTATGTATCAGGACATCATAAAAATTATCTGGTCCTTAACAGATCTAACAATTAAGGAAATACAACTTCAGACAAACAACAACACATGACATATTACATCATGCCATGATTTATTTAACAACAACATAAAACCAAAATGGAGAAGCCATGTGTAAAAAACTAAGTATACTCTTAGTGCTTCTGTAGTAAATAAGAGGCTAAGTAGCAGCCACGTGCTGCTAACCAAATGCCATTGAGTAATTGATCATCAGCAAGTGTCTCCACCTCTATAAAAGGTAAGGTTGAAGCAGTTTGCTGATCTGGAGCATTCAGGTGTGTGTTAACACAATGCCAAGGAGGAAACACATTAGCAATGATTGTAGAAAAGCAAATGTTGCTGCCCATCAATCTGGGAAGGGTGTAAGGCCATTTCCAAGCAATTTAAAGCCCATCATTCTACAGTGAAGAAGATTATTCACATGTGGAAAATATTCAAGACAGTTGCCAACCTTCCCAGGAGTAGATGTCCAGCCAAATTCACCACAAGATCAGGCTGTGCAATGCTCAGAGAAATTGCAAAACAAAAAACTTAGAGTTACATCTCAGACTCTACAGACCTCAGTATGTTAAATGTTAAAGTTCATGACAGTACAATTAGAAAAAGACTGAACAATTACGGTTTGTTTAGAAGAGTTGCCAGGGGAATGCCTCTTCTCTTTTAAAAAGAACATGGCGGCTATGGCTTAGGGTTGCAAAGTTACATCTGGACAAACCACAAGACTTCTGGAACAATGTCCTTTGGACAGATGAGACCAAAGTGGAACTAACGGTTGTTCTGGGTTTTTTGGGCTCTTTGGCCGTCTTCTGAAGGTTGTTCTTCCTGACGTTTCGCCAGTCTCTGTGGCCGGCATCTTCAGAGGACAGCAACCTGTAATCTGGTGTAGTTGGCTTGGGAGTGCAGTATTTATGGCTGTGAGATAGACTTTTGTCTTTTCCTGTAGATGGGTGATTAGTGTGTATTGTTGTGGGTGTATTGTTGTGCTAAGGGGAAGAGATTATCTCTTCCTGTGGTTGATAGGTGTCATTAGCTGGTCTTTTGTGTGTAGTGATCCCCTGTCCTTGTGGGTGGGTAGAGTTTGTTGACCTTTTGCACGTACAGTGGGGTCTTGACTTAAGAACGGCTCGAGTTAAGAACATTTTGACTTAAGAACCACTCTCATAGGAAAATATTGACGACTTACATACTTAGATTTGAGTTAAGAACTGAAAAAAAACCACGTGGGAGGCAGGGAAAGTGCAAAATTTGAACTTTCAGTTAACTGTTGGCCAGTGAAACGGGTGCCTGTCTGCTTCCTCACTCCTCCCAGCGTTTACAGAGTGAATTGGGAGACAGTCTTCAGACTGCCTGGTACTGTACTGCCTGGACTGTATTTTCCCTGCCTTCCCTGAACCTTTCTTGACCTAAGAAAAAAAGAAACAAAATATCCCCCTCTAGTGGTCGAAGGCGGAATAGCAGCTTCCCATTAGTTTCTATGGACGGAAAAGAGCAGATACGGATCAAATGGTTTTCAATGCATTCCTATGGGAAATGCAGATTTGACCTGAGAACTTTTTGACCTGAGAACCGCCTTCCAATACGGATTAAGTTCTCAAGTCAAGCCCCCACTGTAGTATGTTTGATAGCTGGGAGCCAAGTTTTGTTGAGCTTCATACTTTCCTCTTTTTTGTTGAAACTGTGCTGGTGCTTGTGGATTTCAATGGCTTCCCTGTGCAGTCTGATGTAATGATTGCCGGTGTTGTCCAGTATTTCAGTATTTTGAAATAGAATTTCATGTCCAGTTTGTTTCAGGGCATGTTCAGCTACTGCAGATTTTTCTGGTTGTTTTAGTCTGCAGTGTCTCTCATGTTCTTTGATTCTGGTGTGGATGCTTCGTTTTGTGGTTCCAATATATACCTGGCCACAACTGCAAGGTATCCGGTATACTCCTACGGTGGTGAGGGGTCCCTTCTGTCCTTTGCTGACCATAACATTTCTTGTATTTTTGTGGTGGGCTTGAATAGTGTTTGTGGGTTGTGTTTTTTCAAAAGTTTCCCCATGCGGTCCGTGACCCCTTTGATGTATGGCAGAAATACTTTATTTGTGGGTGGTTGTTTTTCTTCTTCAGTTTGGTGTTTTTGTCTTGATTTGATGGCTCTTGTGATTTCATTTTTGGAATAGCCATTTGCCTGTAGGGCCCAATTCAGATGATTGAGTTCAGTGTTGAGAAACTGAGCTTCACAGTTCCGATTTGCCTGGTCTACCAGTGTTTTGATTATGCCTCTTTTTTGCTGTGGGTGGTGGTTGGAGCTCTTGTGTAGGTACCGGTCTGTGTGGGTGGGTTTTCTGTAGACCTTGTGTCCCAGTCGGAGGTCAGTTTTGCGCAGGACCATGACATTTAAGAACGGGAGCTGGCCCTCTATTTCTTTTTCCATGGTGAATTGTATATTTGGGTGGATGCTGTTGAGATGGTTGAGAAATTCTTCCAATTTTTCTTCACCGTGACTCCAAATTGCAAAGGTGTCATCCACATATCGGAACCAGACTGTGGGTGCGAGGGGTGCTGAAGCCAGGGCAAGTTTTTCAAAATGCTCCAAGTTTGCTATAACGGGGCTGAGGGGGCTGCCCATGGCCACTCCATCTGTCTGTTCATAGAATTCATTATCCCATTGGAAATAGCTGGTTGTTAGGCAGTGTTGGAAGAGGGCCTTGATGTCTTCTGGAACTGCTTGGCTATAATGCACAGTGTTATGTTTGGTGAAAACCAAACACAGCATATTGGCACAAATACTCCATGCTACTCGTAACTGTTAACCACAGTGATGGAGGGATGATGATTTGGGCTTGTTTTGCAGCCACAGGACCTGGACACCTTGCAGTCATTGAGAACTCCTGTATACTAAAGCATTCTAGAGTCAAATGTGAGACCATATGTCTGACAGATAAAGCTTGGCTGAAATTAGGTCAACAGGACAATGATACCAAGCACACTAGCAAATCTACAACAGGTTTGCTTACAGTGGCTTCATTCATACTTGTGGGAGAAGTCTTTAACACCCTCAAGCCCGGCAGACATGGAGCCTACCTTGATTCCTGCTCCTCCTCCTACTCATTCTGAGCATGCTGCTTCATTGGCTCCTGCCAGCCCTTCTCCGTGGGCTTCTTTGAGAGCACCTAAGCCGAAAAAGTCTTCGGCATCGATGTTGAGCTTGATATCGAAATTGGCATCAGTAAAGGATCCTAAGAAAAAGAAAGATGTGGTTAAGCAAAAAAGCCTGAACAATTTGTTAAATCTACTCATCCTCAGGAGCTCACTCTAGTTCAAGCTTTTCTTCTGTCGCCAATACTTGAGGAATCGTCCAAAGAGTTACCAGATCCAGACTTTTTCTGAGGTGGACAGGTCTGTACCTCCATCACAGGCTCAGGCTTTGGTATCGATACTGAACCTATCTCCCACTCATAGCCATTCTGAGGCTGATGTGATCTCCAGCCCAGCCTTGGCCCATTCAAACCCTATGTCAATCAGATGGGCAACAGTAATTCAATTGTTGAACTCGAAGGTGTTGCAACAGCGGTCTCCTCACGTAAATGGCTGGCTAAACATCTCTCCGGCCTGACAGTATCCTCAGCATCGGGAGGTTATATTTCTTTCTTATCCATTGAGAAGCCATTACATATCAACCATCTAGAGATGTTGGCAGCTATCAAAGCTTTCCGTACATTCTATCCTCTCATGGTTCTGGAGTACTTGTGGCCATGGACAACATGACCACCATGTATTACATCAACAAGCAGTGGGGGGCACTCACTCTTTGTCTCTTCTGTATTTAGCGATCCACCTTTGGAAATGGTGCTACAATCACCATATTTTTCCAGTCACCATCCACGTGTCTACAGAGGACAACAATGTGGCTGATCGTCTGAGCCGTCTTACCACTCAGACTTATGAGTGGGTTCTCAACGACTCTGTATTCTCCCATATCTGCGATCGGTGGGGAACGCCAGCTATCGACATATTTGCCACCCAGACCAATTTGAAATGCAGCAGGTATTGCTCTCAGACACGGAAGAGGCACGGACTCTTTGGGCGATGCCTTCATGGTGAGCTGGGATGGTGTCCTCCTTTATCTTTTCCCTCCCATTCTGCTCATTCAACAAATGATCATCAGGATCCATCAGTTGCATGTCAATGCCATCTTGATAGCCCCATGGTGGCCTCGTCAACCATGGTTCACTACCCTCAGAACCATCGCCTCTGAGTTTCTGAGGCTACAGTACCTCTCCAACCATTCCTCCTAACTCAGGACAGAGGCAAGATCTGTCATCCCGACCTGAAGTCGCTTCACCTGACGGTATGGAGGATTCTCCCAGTGTAAATGAAGTATTGGACAGAGCTAGAAAACCTTCTAGAAAATTGCTATACTTTTATAAATGGTCTGTCTTCACCAAATTTACTGCTTCCAGAGGTCTTCTGGCTGTTTCAGTTTCGTTAGATACTGTTCTCACTTCCGTCCGTTATCTCTTTGATTGAGGTCTGGCCCACTCGACATTAAAAGTGTATATTCCCGCTATTGTTTCTTACCAGCCTGTGGGTTCAGAAGCTTCCCGCTTATTTTCACACCCGACGTTTAAGAGGCTCCTTAGGGGTTTTCATAACATTTGCCCACCTGTCCAGCCTCTACTTCCTCAATGGTCTCACCAGGTCGTTTTATGGGCTCTTGCTCATCTACTTCTCGAGCCCATGGCTTCTACTCATCTTAAACTTCTCTTGATTAAAACTTTTGTTTCTCATGGCTATTACTTCTGCATGGAGAGCAAGTGAGTTGACTGCCCTTCGGGCTGATGCCCCTTATGTACAGTTTCACCCAGACAAGGTTGTCTTATATCCTGATGTGTCTTTTCTCCCTAAAGTGGTTTCGAGTGTCCACGTTAATCAACCACTAATTCTTCTGACATTGTTGCCTAATCCTTCTTCTGATGTTGAACGCATGTTCCATTCCTTAGATGTTCGTCGTGCCTTGGCTTTTTACATTTCCAGAACTCAGGACTTCCGTACTTCTCCTAAACTATTTGTCTGCCTCCATAGCCCGCAAAAAGGAGCTCCGGCCCCTCCACAGGCGGTTTCCAGGTGGATCGTTTCTGCTATCACCTTGGCCTATGAACTGGCTGGCAAGGTACCACCAAAGGTGTTGAAAGCACACTCTGCGAGAGCTATGGCTACTTCGACTGCCTGCTCATATGGTACTGAGGTCTCTGACATTTGTCGAGTGGCCACATGGTTTACACCATCAACCTTTGTGACACACTACCGTCTGGATGTCAGAGCCAAAAAGGAAGCAAGTTTTGGAAGAGCTGTGCTGAGATCAGTGTTGGTGTGATGGCCCTCCTTTAGGTAAGTGAGATTGCTAGTCACCCATTTGTGTGTATTCACAGAGGCCACGAAGAAGAAAGAGACGTTACTGACCTGTAACCATAGTTCTTTGAGTGGTCCTCTGTGAATCCACAAATCCTGCCCATCCTCCCCGCTGTCCGTCACTTTGGTTCTTGAGCTTTGTTGCTGTTAGAGCCTTGACAATGTTGGACACTTTGGAACTGAGGTATTATGGGTGGGTGCAGCATGTGCACCACAGGGAAACATCCTACTAATCACATGTTTTTAAGCTCTAGAAGAGTGGTCCCCAACCTTGGGCCTCCAGATGTTATTGGGCTTCAACTCCCAGAAATCCTGGCCAGCAGAGGTGGTGGTGAAGGCTTCTGGGAGTTGTAGTCCAAGAACATCTGGAGGCCCAACATTGGGGACCACTGCTCTAGAAGATTCTGAGGAGTCTAACGCATTTGTGTGGATTCACAGAGGACCACTCGAAGAACTATGGTTATAGGTAAGTAACCTCTCTTTTTGCTGTTTATAGACAGTAAGGTGGTTCTTTCTATTTCTATGGCTACATTAGTTCCATGTGATTTTTTCCCCTCAGAGGCTGTAGCCAGAGGGTAGCCTGTGCCTGTTCTTATCTTCCAAGTTATCTATGATGAGCTAAAAGGAAATGTGGGTCTCTGGGGTGGTTCTATACTGAAGTAGGATTGATTTATTCTCTTATTTCCTTCCCCATCTATAATGACTGTATGGCTGCAGTCACACTAGAGAAATGCCCCATTTTCTCACATTTTTTGCTTCCTACATTGCGGTCATACGTATATCCCATGATAGTGCTTCATACGTTTTTTAACCATTCCACATTTTTTAGTTAAATTAGATGTGGTATGTTTGTCTACAACCCTGCAATAGGGCACATCCTTTCCTCTTTTTGTGCATTTCTCCACCTCCTTCCCCCCCCCCCTTAAAAAAATTCTGCAGGTAACTTGGTGTGTCGGCAAAGTGTGCTTGCTGGCCACATACTGATCTGGGGCATTTTTTCCTGTTTCTGCACTGCGTTCATGGTGGCGAGCCCACAGCCCTCTTGACAGAAGCACATCAAAGCGCTGACTTTCCCATTTGAATTTTAAAAATAAATTAACTAAGGGAGTAAATGACAGCCGTTGTAGTGGTGGGGACCGCACACCACAATTGAATCAGTTTTATAGCACACACTCTGTGGAATGTTTTATAGTATATACTCTATGGAATGTTCATTGTACTGCATGATGAAATGCGGAACAAAGATAATCATAGCCTTCCAGCAGGCTGGATTTGATGCGGAAATAGCATGAAGGGGGAACACAACCATCGGTAATGGCCATGGCTCATCTGAACCCCCATCAAAAAAAGGGTTGAAATTCATGAGGAGTAACTTGGAAACATTTTGCTGGTGTGATGGCAGTCTAAGTCTATCCATTCTGTTCCCTGTATAATCAACCTTTTCCTCCTGAACGGTACGCAATCTCCTTTTGGCTTAGGCTGTTTCCCTACTACTCTTCCTTATTTGACAAATCACAACTCCCTACCTCCACCTTTTTGTTACTGTTATTAGGAATAGTCTGCTGGTCCAACAATAATAGTTTGTTCTGTTAACCAGAACTTCTTCTCTTCTTTGAAAGTTTGTTGTAACATAACTCAACTTGTTTTTAACTTTTTTTCTGTTTACTGGTTTCCAGTTTTTTTGAAGTACAATATGAGATTTAGTTTGTGTGCAATACACCTCTATAGAAAATTCATGCATTCAAACCGACACACACATTTATTGGGGATATCCATATATGTGTGAATTTGCATACATGTGAGAATCAGGACTTCATTAAGAACAGTTTATTTGACTGACAACACTTAACTTTTATAAAAATATTCCAACCATTTTGCTTTACCAAATATAAAATGAAACTTGATTCTCAGCTATAAAGAATAAGAGGGATTTTAAAAAAGGTTTTCAATAAGAGGGTTGCCTCATAAATCATGTTTGAGGCTGGTCAGACATTTACCTCAGTTCTCGTAATCTATTATTTCCTAACAGGTTAATCTGGGAGAGTTAGGTTCTGCTCTATATAATTTAAAAACATGAGAGTGACTAACTTTGAAGACTAAATTAGACCATGAAATTATAAAATGCTTAGCTTTTTTTCAACAATGTAGCATTTCCAGTTAAACCATATTAACAGTCACTACCTCTTGCCCTGGACAATTAAGATTTTTTTTTCTGTATAAAAACTATTTTTTTGACAGAAGATATATTGAGAACTATTTCTCTTTCTCTTTTTGGCAAAAAGATTAATGCAGAAAAATGAAAAATGAAAACCTAAAGCAAGTTTTTTCACCTTTTACTAAAGATTGTCTGAGACACTTTTTTCTGCTTTTGAGTCTTAGGGTGCATTCAATACAGTAGTTTCAGTAGAGCTACAAGTTGTTCAAGGAGGTGACAGAAAGCATACTGTACCCTACATTATATCAAAATTTATAATATACTTGCTTCCCACTCCCCCAAATACAAACCTTGCATGAAATTATGCTCCCACCTGTTTACTTCATTACAGAGCCATTTTTGAGAAGTGAATGTGCACAATCAGATCTACATACTGTTTATAACTCTTTATATTGAAATACATTTGCTTTTGCTTCTTTGGATAAGCTATCACTGTATGCTTTACAGAGAGAGAATCGAAGGTCAGGACTGATGCTCCATAAGTCATGTCTACAATATTTTATTCCTAGATATTATAATATATTTATTGGGGTAAGAGTAGTCCAATCTCAAGACAAGATGAAATAAATAAATGTATTTAAAATATATTTACAGTGCTCTGCAATAAACCTCTGAGTGTTGCTTATGGCAAAGTAAGAGGACTTGAAATATAATTATGACAAACATGAGATGTACAATAATCATACAGGCAAAAGAGCAGAATGGCTGCAGAAATTCCAGTTAACATTCACTAGGCAATAAGAATAAAATATCATATTTTCACCCTTTTTCATAGGAAGCTTACACCCATGCCTTGTAACAGAGTGGTTGGTATGCTGTGGCCTTCTCTCAGGTGCCAAAATGGCTAGTTATGGCTTCATCAAGATAACTGTCACATCTGTCTTTCTTCTTGGACTATGATTCTGACAAAAACGGCTTCACACCATCTCTGCCTGCCATTGGCTCCTCTTTCTGAACTCACCAGAAGCTAGCCAGTAAGAGTGCAATGGGTTGGTATGCATTTATTATATATTCTATCTTGCTGAAAAAGGACAGTACATATGTATGTATTTTTATTGTACCCATGGAATGAAGAATCCAGCGCTGAGGTTTATTTAAATGGAAACAAATCACACTGTTTTTCATGGAGTACTCTTGCATGAAAGTATGTCTAGAAGTGGGGCCTTGCTCTCTTTAATAAGAATGGAGGCGTGAATGGATGTATCCTGTTCTGAAAAAAAAAATATTTTGCTTCAAGATTTTTCCTTAAACATCACCAGTTTTGCTCTGGCATTTATGTAGCAGCAGGAGACCATTATCCTATGATAACATTCTCTTGCACAGACATGATAGTTTAATTAGAGCAATATGGGAACAACGTTAGTATCTTTGACATAGACTTTGCATAGTGAGTCATTGATACCATAACCAAATACAGATTTCTGGCATTGCAAGATACAGTAGGAGAAATATTTAGAAATATAAAATTCTCCTTCACTGTAATGGCAATTGCCCAGGCCATGACAACTGCAGAGGGTTGCAGGCAAAGCAGTTGCCACAGTCCTAAGAATGGCAAAGGCCAAGATTCCTGGCAGGACTATCTTTCTCACTTTGCATCAGTATCAAAAGTAATGTGAGTACCGGCATGACTAATTTTTTTAACTTTCAAGGGGCTTGGGAATGAATTTGTAAAGGTCCTTCAAAGTCCTAGAGCAGGAAGTACTTGCAAGGTATTATAAATACCGTATGAACCTTTTCTATTTAGCCAGTGCTTACCTTTCCTGCTCCACAGGACTTAGGGACTGTGCTTACATTGGACTGGATTAACTTGCTCTGTGCCAGCACCATTGAAATGAGACTCTGCAAAGTTCAGACCTACATTATTGTACAGGTCTAATGAATTTCATTGGATCTGACAAAGAATTAGTTTGTGGTGAACTGTGACTGTCAGTGGCTGTATCAACAGATAAGTTGCCACTGCATTTACATCTGTTTGGTCAGGGCAGGTGAATCAATGGTTCTTCAGTTATTGTTGGTCTCCAACTATGGTCTATTCCAATCAACATGCCTAATAGTTGGGGAAAGTGGGAGTTTGGGCATGTTTTGAAAAATATATTGGGCACTGCTTAAGCCGAGTAATTTATGACTGAATGGGAACAAATAAACTGAAAGTCAATCCTGAAAGTCAGGTGTACTGTTTGTGGATGTTCCATCAAAGTCTCTTTTACCCTGTTCAGAAGAGTGTCCATTCAGGGCACAGTTTGGGGGTGTTTTTTCACCCACCATAGTCACCAGAGGTATAGATGGCCTAGTTTACCGGTTTAAGCTGACATGTTAATTATGGAGTATATCTGAACAGAGGCAGTCATTTATGCTCTGGTAACTTCCTGTTTGGATTCCTTCAGCATGGCTGAAATCCAGTAGTAAGTCACCACGAGAGTAGGCCCCTTGAATCAATGTGTCTTTAGGCTTTGCAATGTTTTAATGATGATGTTGGTTTTATTCAACAGTTTCCCTGCTTCTGCTCTAAGTGATGCCAAGAAGTAATTTGTGCGTCCTTGATTTAAGATTGCATTGCACTGTCTGAATATATGTTAGTGACTAATAGACAGTGACTGGCCCCACATAAATCTTACACAGATTTGTGGCTTATTGAGGATTACAGGTCTCCCCAGTCCTAACCAAGCACTCTGACTAATAGACACCACTGCCTTTCTACCTGAAGTATTTACATAATGTGCCCTGAATGAAAACCCTGGTTGCCCCCACACCACTGCATTCTCAAGTGTGACAAGTAAGGATTACTTCTTGGCTAGAGCTATTTTGGTAAGGGACAAGGATAGCATTGCTGGACAGCAGTGCAAATAATCTGACGTTGCCACTAAATTACTACAAACCATGAACTCAGATGCTCTGCTGTGTTTTCATTTAGTCAAACATTGCATACTGAAGAAAAAATTGCTACAGATTAGAAAGAAACATTGCCTTTTTTCAAAAGTAAATATGCACTGGACTTCCTATGAAGAAAGTTCAGGGGAGAAAGTATATCTGGGATCTTTTGTTTTTCAAGGGTGTGGGAGAGAAATTTTTGGAAAGATGGAAATGCCTACTATTACTTAATTTGTTAAGGAATTAAATCCTAAATTCATTTTTTGAGTTCACAGCATAAAATATAAATATGCGTGCAAAAGTTACTGAGAAACCTTGTTCATGATTATTCAGAACTGTTGATTAAATGTTGTCTAGTTCCTCCTGGGGTTTTTTAGCTAGAGGTTCTTTTCTAACTAGACCTTCAAAGTGTTCTTCCTTGATGGTTTGGTAACCGCAACAATGTACCAAAGGTCCTTTTGTATTTGTTGCAGTGCAATAAACTCATAGCAGGATGCCTTTGTCATAATTACAGTACTGTACTTGGAGGAAAAGATAGAAAGGCAAGGGAAGGGCTAAGGGAACAACCAACACAGTACATTTCCTAGATATTTCTCCATACTGGATCTAATTTTGATCCAAAAATTAAAATCATATTGCTCAGCACAGTAAGTCACAATAGAATAGGCCCAATGAGTCACTGAGGATTTGATGAGTCTACTCCTCCACAAGTTCCATTGATTCAAAATGGCTAAGTCTACTCAGTGTCAGTCCTTATTGTTGAAAGTCCTTGGAAATTCTCTGTTATTAACAGCAAAAACTGTGTATCAATCTACTTGAAGATATGCTAATTTAGGAAAGTCAGCTTGTAATTCAAATGATTCAGAGAGAGCATTGCACTGCAAAGCAATGGGCATTCTGGTATTTAGCCAGCAGCTTACAAATCACTAAAATGCATGTTAATGCATTTGATTCCTATTGATAAGGGATGCATACTGTCTTCAGTCAAATGTGCAAATATAACCTGTGTGCATTATATTTGCTTATGGGGAAACTGTGTTGCAATGCAAAGACAGAGGCATTAACAGGATGCAGTGGCACCTTGTGTGAAACTCAACATTCAGAGATAATGTTTAGAAGTTAAGAAGATACAAATGAAACCAAATACGTTGCTAAATTGGTGGCAATGGATGAGGAGAGTATGCTGTATAGCAGGGGTCCCCAACCCCCAGTCCGCAGCCTGGTACCAGGCTGTGGCCTTGTCAGGAATGGGCCACGGAGACACGTCTCCCCTCCCCCGCACACACAGACACCTCCCCTTGCACAGACACATGCTCCCCAGGCATTCACACATCCCACATGCACACCCCCTGCATGCATGTCCCCATGCACACATGAATGCATGTACGCCCCCATACATGGATGCATGCATGTCCCCTACACAGGGATGCATGGATGCCCCCTGCTCCCCACATGCACAGATGTAGTCCCACATGCAACACGCACTCACAGACACACACCCCTCCCCCTCCCACACACAGGCTAAACCACTCCGCAGTGCCTAAAAGGTTGAAGACCACTGCTGTATAGCACAGAAATGATGTTTCCTTTCCTTTTCTCCTGTAAAGCCATTGGTTGTATCATCAGAGTCAATGGCTGTAGCACCACAGATTTCTGGGAACAAGGGGAGAGGGAAAGAAATGATGAAAAATATTGAAGAGCAGAGTCCCTACATTTTTCTTTTAAAAAGAAACTGAAGATAGATATGGCCTCCCCCACTCTCATACTAGTGGTGCTTTAGGAAGCCAGTTGGTTTTTCTCCTGGTGACTGGAAAAATACAAATAAAATGGCTACTAGTGCCTTTCTGCTACACCATGCATTATATGTCTTAGCCTTGCTATTTGTGTTTCCTCCTTTGCAGGAATGGGGTTTTTATGGAGAACCATAAATGCATAAATACTGTCTTGGACTCAGACAAGGATTGAGTCGGTGTGTCACCAAAAGGGCACATAGTGAGTTGTTTCCCATTTGAGTGCCAATTGTCGGGCCAATACAAATCCCTATTAGTGATTATATGCCATGGAGCATGATTTTTCATCATTATGTCTTATCCTGTGTCCTTGTGCAAGTCACTTCACCTGGAAAATTTATGCTGTACTTCTGGAATATTGCAGATATTCTCTTTATAGTATACCATGAGTTGCCTATATAAAGGTTAATGTTGCTTGAACATCAGTAGGGGTGACTTATATCTGTGCTTCATCCTTTCTACTAAACACAGGAGTTGTGTTTAAGCAGTGAAAATAACTTGAAAGTGGAATGTCAGCTGACTAGTGTGAAAAAATACAGAACTATTGAGATTAGATTCTTCCTGTTCATGAAACCAAATTATTCTAATAACTTTACCCCACATCATGGAATCAGACTTCAGTGCTGAAAATCTGTTGCTTCCAACAGTTGTAACCAGCTGTTCTATGGGATTTAAAGAGTGTTTTAAGCAACTAGGTAGATGGTTTCCAGCTATGGAAGATCCACATTAAGAGTTAAATCCAATTACTATTGGATTTAATAAGAGTAGACCCACTGAATGAATGGGATTTGATAAGTCAACACTTATGCAATTCCCATTGGTTCAAAGAGTCCACTCTTGTTGGGATAAGTGTTGGATTTAGCCTTAAAGTCATAACCCATCTTGACCTGGCTTAAAGTCATAAATACATATAAGCCTAAGAATGTTGTAAAAGAACTACAGGAATTTTAGAATAATCAGAGTTAATTAGAAGGATGTTTTAGATTCAGTGCATCTCAGCATTAGATTATTCAAATTCACAAATGCATATTGTCTCACATTGTCTCAACACAGCTTATGAAACTGTGTCAAGTATTATTTGTTGGAAATGGACGATGCAAATTTAAGAATAACAAAAATTGCTTTTCTCATCTCTGTTCATCCTTATTTTGACAAACTTCCACTGTGACCATATATATTTATTTCAGTGCAAGAAGGTGGATCTTTGGCAGCAACCTCAGTACTTTTAGTATTTTTCTCTTATTGTCATCATGGGTTTGCAGACCACGTATTTTGTTGTATTTTGTTGTATTTTGTTGACTACATTTTAAGGACCACCCCTCTGTAGGCATAATTAATAATTCTGTGCCAAGGAGGGATTAACATTTTACGTCCATGGATTTCACTTTACTGCTTCCTATACAAATGTACTATGTTCTTTCTGACAAAACATTCCATGAGATCACTCTGTATATTTCCCTTTTACTGTTATTTCCTACTTTGCTGTTTTTCTCCCTATTTTCTAAAACCTTATTTTTCTTGCCAACTTTTTTTGCCAACAATATTCATCTGATATTTGTTACTGCTTTGAGTCTACTCCCTTAATGGAGATTATCAAATGTTTTTATAAAATGTCATTGCAGCAGTAAGAGCTTTGCTTGTCCTTTCAGCAACAGCAGTTTTTGTTTCCTACACATTATTTAGAAAGTTCATCATTGCATTTAAATTTGTGCATAGGTTCAAACCTTTCAATGGCCACATCTGATTTTATACAGTGACTAGAATTCTATTGAGTTTACATAGCACAAACCCAGTATTGCATAAGTGCTGTACATAACCGTCCCATCTGTCACATGCTCGGACATAATCAGGAAATGCACTCAGTTGTGTGCCTAGGTTCATGACAGACAACCTAGAAAATTGGAAGAATTGCTTGTACAGTTTTCCTGATGTGTGTGATGGTTCATAGTAAGATTTTGGCCAATGTATCAGTGATGAATGTGCATCATTTAAATATATGATTTCTATTTCTCATATTTCATATCTCTAGCAAAGTACACAAGGAAAGATATGGGGTTCCTCTTTCTACTACAAGTATATTGGTCAGGTAAACTGCTGATGCACAGAAGGCATGATTGCAGTGCTATCATTATCTCAGTCATCCCTGCTAGAGTTTTCATACAGTTTGCTTAAGGAAATACTGTAACAATGATATGAGGTTTTAAGGTCTTCTTAAAGAGCAGAACTAAAGGAACAAAATAAATATTAGTTGGAAGAAAGTTTCCCATCTAAGGTGTCACCTCTGTGACAAGGCCCTGTCTGGTGTGCTTACTAACTTAACTAACTTCTGGTGCACACTTGAGTCACTAGCTCAAAGGCAACATCAAAAAACACTCCTGAAGATAACGCAAATCTGTTTCACACTTTGCAGATTTGTACCAATGCTGTAAACTAGACTCAGAAATGTACTGGCAGGCCTTCCGTTATCCCTCAGAGCAACTTCAGTTTTCAGAGTGAGCATCACAAACAGTGCTACTATTTTGTAGTACCACAAAACAGCTTATTCTTCTTGCTATTTCTTTAATAAGTTGATAGCTATTTCTACCCGTCTTCAGATGCTTTTTCTTCTCAGCATGTTCTTTTTTATTTCAAACAAAAGGCAGAATTGCTTAACCATATCCAGACAAAGAAGTTGTACCCTTGTCCTGTTTCCTTTTGTATGAGAAATAACTTTGAGAGAGAGAAAAAGGAAAAGAAATAGACACATTCTATCCATAACATGTTTTCAAATATGAGCCTATCTCTCTTTGTGATTCCTAACAAAAACGAGAACATTTTATCTATGTCAGAGAGCAGTGGGGCCCCAGAATGAAAATCTCTACCATATTGTGCCCCCATGCATATTATTTGGTTTTTTGCCAAAGACATATTATTATGCCCCATCTGCATCTAGGTTATAGATTATTAGCATTTAAGACTAAACAGCACTCAGTGCTGGAAGCAGAGCAATGCTAGAAAGTTTTGCTTAATGATGGGCAAGCTTCAAAACACTGAATGTTGTAAGTGATGAATGGACAGAATTAGCAGTTTGTCAGAAAGCAGAAAAGCAATTAAAGTAGCACCTGCGTGCATTTTGGAACAAAATCTCTTATTATTTCAGGGAGGGGCCAAAGAGAATACCTGATAAAACTGAGAGGCCTGGCATAGTTTTCTGTGGATGGAGTTATTTCTTGTTGATCAGTTGGGTTAATAAAAATCAGGTATCTTGGCAAGTTTGAGTCCAAGTCTGAGTCTTTGTTACCAAGTCTTGAGTCCCAAGCCCCAAGTCTGAGCTCCTATTTTTAAAAAGCTTTTTTCCCCAGAGGGAAGGGAAGGGTTGATGGCTTCCGAGTTGTGAGTTGAATTCGAGTTATTGGGGGGGGGGGGACTGAACTGAGTCAAGTGTGACTTAAGTCTGACTTGACAGTGAGTCCCGCGACTCAAGTCCCTGTCCGTGGTAAAAATTGTTCAATGCCCTTACAGGGCCAGATAATTATATCTGCTTATTTATTCACTTAGTATAATTTGTAGACTGCCTTTCTCCCAATGAAGGGACCCAAGGCAGCCCACAACATTGAAACAAGTAAACTAGAAACATAATAAATGACACAGTAAAAAGCAAATAAACTATAATAATAATTTAAAATACATTAAGTGATTTAAACATGTAGAAGTTTAAAGGCAAACTAATTTAGCTAAAAACCAGGATCCAGGGACCCAGTCATGGTTATTCATATCTGAAGAGGTTGGTCTTTAGCTGTTGATGGTAGGATAATAGAGAGGAGGCTAATCTAAGTTCCTAAGGGAGAACATTCCACAGAGAAGGCTGTTGTAAGAAAGTCCTGCTTAAATATTCCACAGAACTCAAGGCAAGGTGGGGTGGTGGTGGAATGTAAATTTCCTGTGTGAGTTTGCAAACCTGGAATATACTCTTCCTCCTCTCATTATACCAAGTGAGTGCTATTGATACCATATGTCTTATAAAAGTACAGAAATGCCTTGCTTGACACTGACTTTGTGCAATCCTGAGATGTTTTGGCTGTTGGCTTTTTCTCACGGTGAAACGGGACTGGAACAACATAGATGTGTTAGTGACGAATGTCACTGGTGATCTTCTGCTATTGTTTTAAAAGAAGAAAGCCCAAGGATATGTATTTAAAATACCAAAGACCAGATTGTCAGTTCTTAATGGTTCAGAGTAAGCATTAAACAGACCAAAAACACAACTGACTGACACTGTAACAGATGAAAAAACATTTGAAGATTGGGGATAGAAACAGACACTGTCATCTTGCTGACACAATGGCTTCCATCAATGGAATCAGGAAGAGGGAAATTCCTATATCCCTCCATAATGCCATGTACAGTTCTTTATAGCCTGCACTGGAGAGGTGGAGAAGGCCTGAGAAACCCTTTGAAACGGCTTTTGAGGCAGCAGATGGGAAAATCCTGTTGTGCAAGTGTTGGTTGGATTTAGTGCTGTAAAAGCGTCTAAAGAGTTAACCATATCCATGAAATTCAAGGCCTGCTTCTGGTGGAATTCTTAGTTAAGGTTCCCTTAGCATGTTCTCATTTGCACAATTGGTTATTGATAAAGTTAAAATTTCCAGGTCAAGGTTTGTTGTCAAAATAATGTGAGACAAATAAAAATATAAGTGGTAAAGAATGTAATTCTGAAGTTGGGTCATAGAATTTTAAAGACAGTGTTTGTTCATTAAAAATCTCTCACTCGCTTTGTTACCAAATATGCCAGCTATGGGCCTTTTAGAAATGCAGCCCAGTTTTTCAATGGTTAGCCAGCCTGATAGTCTATCCTAGGGAATAATAATCTTACTACAGGTGTCATAGGAAGATCGTGTTTGAATGTGATGAAACTGCATTTGAGGTCTAGATTTGCCTGAACTCCCCTAAAAAATTTTGGTAAGGTGCTTTCATGTCTCCCACATCCCACTTGGATCTAAAGTGGAGATTAATCAGGGTTTCAAGATCTCAATTGGGAACGATTTGAGTGCCTAAGGAAAATAAATTCTAAACCAAGCCAGCTGAACCTGGGACCTTGTTCAATATGAATAATACTCTAAAGGCAACCTTTTGGACAAATTATCCACAAAACCATGGTATGGATATTGAGATATTCAATTTGTTCTTAATGTCACCAAATTGTAAAGGCTATCCTTGTATAATTGACATTTGGCATGGTTTACTGCAGATTTCATGTGTTTGCAGATTTCTCTCATTTATGACAAGAACAAATTTATGTACATTTTTGATTTCTCAAGTAGTATAAGTAAAGGAACCGAGGCTGAACTGGATCACTTCTCACAGAAGTCTGACCTGCATCTAGTTTTTAGTGTACACCCGTAGCAAAAGTGTACTTATTTATTGCTTCCTTTGGATTGTATATCAAGACGGAGCATGCATTGGTATTTCATCTATTACTGTGTGTTTAAACCAAAATGCTCTGCTGCTTACTCTATTTCTATGGCTGAAATCCTGTTGCTTAGTAAATTGCAACCAGAGTAGGCCCATTAAGTCACTGGGGATTTGGTGAGTCAACTCCTCTGTAAATTCAATTGATTTAATTAGCCTGTTATACAGTAATGGTAACTTACTATGCTAAGCAACAAGATTCCAATCTATAGTACATAGATTTTTAAGATGAAAATATTGTCCTGATATTCTTCATGGGAGAGCAAAAGGTGTAAATATAGATATATAAAATAAATAGATCGTACATGTTCTCCTGAGAATAATGAACTAGCAATGTTTCTGCATGCTATCCCACCCTTTGATGTATACTTGCCAGAACTGATAAGTTTATGCTGCATTTTGTATTATCTGCAAGGTGGAATAATTTGTTCTCCATCAAGAAGATGACTCTCAGATTTTCTTTTTAAAATTAACATTAAAAAGTAATGCTTCCTTTACTACAATCTTTCTGCTCCTAACCATAGTGCAAATATGTGCTTGTTTCCATTTGATTTCAGCTTATGATTGATATTGTAAAATAGTTTTTGTTGCTCAAGAAGATATTTAATACTTTTAATCAACAGAGAAAAATATAAATTTTCTGTATATCTGTAAATCGAAGCAAAAAGAGGGCAATTGAATGGTGGCTTGTAGTCAATTCAGAAGTCTCAAATACAAGCAGGAATCAACTACAGTATAGCAGAACAATATTTCGTGGCTATTACTTTAGAAAAGAAACGGAAAATCATGTTGTAGATGTATTCTCACTGTAAAAGGGTTCACAGTAAGAATGCAGAAATGTTTATTGATGTCCTGCTTTCCATATTTTTCTCACATCATCATCAGAACATTCCGGGTAGACAAGATGCACCAGGAGAGAGTGAATGGCCTATAGTCACCCAAAGACCTGGAAATATGAACCCACTTCTTTCTAATCTATGCACAGGACTTTATTTTAAAAAGAGTGTGACATGTGGTAGCAGTAACGATGGTAGGAGGAGAAAAAGCATGGACTAGTACTCTGTGGGTGAGGTCTTTAGTTCTTCCCCCTTAACAGATCGGTATAGCATTACCAAATTGATAGCTGCTGGCACAGCCCCTCAGCCTCTCAACCCGACACTTCTGTCCCATTGCCTTTGGTGACTTCTTTTCTCCCTCCCTCCCTCCCTGTCATACTCCTGGCCACTCCCTATGGGTAGTTACAAGCACTTGAGTTCTGGGCACCTTCTTTGGGTAGTTGTAAGCAATTGAACTGTCATTTTCAGATGAGTCTTCTACAGGAAAATGCAGGAGAGACCAGCTTCTGGGATCTGGTGATTAAATATGGTGTTGGGTGGATCTGAGGAAAGTTTCTTTTATCCTAGAGCAGTGGTGTCCAACCTTGGCCCTCCAGATGTTCTTAGACTACAGCTCCCAGAAGCCTTCTCCACCACCTCTGCTGGCAAGGATTTCTGGGAGTTGAAGTCCAAGAACATCTGGAGGGCCAAGGTTGGACACCACTGTCCTAGAGTGTGCAAAGGTAGGTAGACTGAAGAAACTCCATGGCCATGCACAGGAAAGAAAACTGCCCAGCGATTGCTTTCATCACCTCTGATCACGTTGCTTCATGGCAGGTTCAAATTCTCCCATCACCCAAGGCAGGAAGCAAGATGCTGTCCCTCACATTTCAACTGTGGCACCAGCCTCTAATTGGAAGGACCTGTCAAAGGCCAAGGTATCCAATGCAGCTCTACATAGAGCTGAACAAGCAGGAGGTGGCAGTTCTTCCTGCAACGCCTCCATCACAATGTTAGAGACCCTGCTTGGAAGAATATGAAGTCATAGGAGCAGAAAGAACCCTCCCGCCTCCTGTGACAGAGGTGGTTGTAGCAGTGGTGGCAACAGCTTCCTTGCAAGACAGCATTGCTGCAGGCCAGGAGGGAGGTGTGTGCCAATCAGGCATGGATCTGAGTGTTTGGTGTCCCATTTCCCTCAGTGATGTCTGAATTGGAAGCAGCCACCATTTCTCTGGGCTGGGAGCTGCAGAGACCAGAGATGGGAATTGAATGAGCATCACTCCCCAAAAATTGAGGAGGAGGCCACAGCAACAGCAGTACTTCTGAACACTGCTATAGCAGCACCTGCTCCCTAATCATTAGAGATCAGGAGGAAGCTGCTGTGATATTTGGGACGCTGCTACCACTGCCACCACCTCAGCAATTATGGTTTGACGCTCCTACAGTTTGCTTCTGGTTTCTTTGAAAAGACAAGACAAGACAGGACAGGACAAGATGAGACGAGATCCTTGTGCACAATCCAAAGACAAGGATAGGTGATAGTGGGTATAATTGCCCACCCTTGTTACTGGGTTGTGTAGAAGGACCATACAGGCCCCCTCCTCTTGTTGTTGTTGTTGTTGTTGTTGTTGTTGTTGTTGTTGTTGTTGTTGTTGTTGTTGTTGTTGTTGTTGTTGTTGTTGTTGTTGTTGGATTAGTCTAATAAAAGTAACATCCATTCTTGTCTTCTGGTTTCTGCTTTTTCCCAACTCCCAGACTGGGTGATGCTGCTCCCATTATGGATGGCAACACTTCCAGTGCAGATAGTGGCAATGCCTCGTCCTGCTGCTCCAAGTGGGTCCGTCACCCATTTACCATCTTTGGTGATCTGCCACCTGAACCAGTGCTCAATCCACCTAATAGTGGAGCTGGCTGTAGATTGCTTGCTTGGTTGTGAGAAAGTGATTTGCACCATCTCCATGGGACAACTGAGTGTCCCTCAGTTAACCACAATGGTGAACGGTGTCTAGCTACCTCAGGCCTTCCTTTTGGGGTAAACAATAAGAAGAAACGTGCTCATTTGTTTGCCTTTGAGGAATACGTTGGTGCTAGTATAACATTAATAGATGGCTTTTTGTTTTTGTTTCTGCTGTATGAAAGCACACTACATTTTTGTGCCAGTTCATTTAAACCTATCTCCCCCACCCTCCACTAATTTTAATAATTTTTGGTTATAGTTAGGCCTAGGACAGTAAGCTGAGGATCAGGATGTATATGTCTGTTAAGAGTACAGCTTGCTCCGTTGTCCTTAAGTCACCTCATTGCTGCTGGGCATTGCAGGAGACTCTGTGCTGAAGTCAAAACCTGAATAGCTGCCAGGTACAGCATGTCATTTTAAACATGAGGAAAATATGGCAAAATAATACAAGCCCATTCCTGTAGAATTTCTTCACACAATGCATCTTCTGAACTTGGTGGGAGTTTTTGTGTGAGGTAAAATCTTCTAAATAGGGTTTGGCCAGTCTAATTCATAACCTGTGTCATCCAGAGAATGCCAAATAAATGTGTCTTAACTTCCAGGATGAAACAGTATTCTGTTTTCTTTCATAGCAGTAAGCACACTAATATGGTTGCTAATGTTCTTTGAAACTAAAAGCTATTTTGTTTCTTTGAAAACCTCTCTGGTACAACCCGCACAAAATGAAATCTAACTGACAGAGAAAATTGGGAGAGAAAACAAATTAAAAGCAGCATGTTTTATTCCAAAAGACCTTGAATGTTTTCATAAGAGAGGCACATTACCCAATCTTGTGCTGTGAGCACGTGATTATTTTGCTAATGAAAAATGGACCTTTCTGGCAAGTGTATTTTTTTTCGCATTCACATTACAAATGAGAAGTAAAAACTGTCTAAATGCCATATGTAAAAATGCCCTTTAGGAGGAGAATCCTTTCTCCATTTACTCAGAAATAATTCCTGTTGTATTGAACTGAATGCACGTAGGCCCCAAGAAAGTATGCACAGGATGAAAACCTAAAACTAGGGCCTGATTTACAAAAGTTTCTAAAAATAAGGACAGGTTGGCACAACTCTTTCCTTGGAGAAGATTTAAGGCAGAAACAGATGTTATGGATAGCCCATGATTAGAATTGAAAGCATGTTAGTGTTGGAGGGATGTGACTGAGTCAGTCTCTCATGTTTGAAAAATCAGATATTGAAGGAATCCCTTGTTTAACTCCTGAAGGCCAGTTACAAAAATTGGAAATAACATGCGAGAGGAATTTCTGTTGCGACATTCAAAGAACCTTGAAGGATTTCCCTCTTTTACCCATAGGCTGCCTACAAAGTCTGTTTCTGTCCTTAGTGCAGCAATTCCTGTGCTTTGCTGTGGATTACAGTACTGTGTTCCCTCATTTTAGACTACCTTATTTGCTTACTCAAAGGCATCATGTCGAAAAGTGTTTAAAAGGTTTGTATGAGGCAATATTTTCCTCAGCAGCTGCAGGGAGTATGAGCTGCTCAAATGTGTGAGAAATCAGAATCTCCATGTCACTGTCAGGCATGGGTAACGAACAGGAAACTGTCCACATCAGACTTGTGACTGGCACATTAAACTTCAGCTTTATACAAAAACACTATGGTAAGAATTGTTCCTGAAATGCACTGATGTTTGAGAAATTTGGTTCGTGAATAACTGTTTTAGCCTGATGAATTATAGAAAACAAGCATAATGATTATGCTTGTTTCTTTGCAGGGGGAAAAAGGGAATTGTATCCTCCAGATGAAGCAAGGTTCTGGTAAAAGTGCCTGCTTCAGCATGGTTTGTTTTGATATTTTCCGCATTGTCTGGAAGATACCTAATTTGATATGATTTTCCTGCCTTTCCATGTTTGTTTGTTTTCACAGAAAGTGTGGTCTTCCTTTGTTGCAAGATTGTGTTCGGGGTACAGTTTAGTACTGTGGTGTTTCCAGTGGAGAGTTTAAAATTTGGAAAACTGGGTTTTAAGATGATAAAATAAAGGGCTTCGGAGGCCAAGCTGTAACAGAAAAATGGATTTATTTATTTATCTTTTCGAAGGAATAATAATAATAAAAAGGCATGCCTTTTGCCGTATAACTTGGATGCAAAAACTGGTGACCCCCAATTTGAGGTGATCCTTTTTTATTTGGTGTGGAATGTTTGTTCCTATGGTTATGCCCCCATGTGTTCTGTGGGGAACGCCACATGTATACAAGCTTGATTTCACTAACCAGAGATACTTCTATAAAACACTGATGCATAATGCATTCAAACAGCATATGAAATGAAGATCCAGCCAATATCTCAACGGAAAAAAAGTTTATGAAGGCATACACAAACTATCCATACATGCATTCAGGATACAAAGTCTGCATTGCCTTGGTTTTGGTTGTCAGATAGCACAAGAATGAAGAGGAGATGAAAATGGAAGGATGCAAGTTCAAAATGGCATGGGATGCAGTGTTGTCACAGGCTTTATGCAATAGGTATCCATCACATTAGCCAGTTTGCACCCTCCACAGAGAAAACACTGTGATAACTATTACTTATAGAAGCAGTTCTCAATACCATCTAGGTGGGAGACACAGGCATCAGGATTTGGAGTCAAGTGAGAGTGAACTGTTCTAAAACAACAACCAAAACTGAGTAATTTTCAGGACCCTAGAAACATTTTATTTGGCTCTCCCCTGACAATGTAGTTTTCTTAGGAGGATTTCAGGGCCAGGATAGAATCATCCAGCAAATGCTCCCATGATAGTATAATCACTATTTTCTAGAGCTTAAATTGAGAGCTAACGACTTTTCTCCCCAACAAGTAGGATTCTCTGTTGTGGGCAGTTATAGTTCTTGTTCCTTGCAATAGATTTTCAAATAGCCATACTCTGCTATGTGCCATTAAGTTGATTTCGATGTATGGCAAGCCCTAACCAGTGTCTCCAAGATAGGTTTAAAGACTGGTTTTACTAGTGCCACTCCTGCCTTGTGAGTTGCCATGGCTGAATGGGGATTTGGACATAAATCTCCTGTGACCTACTCTGACACTCTTATCCACTATACTATTCTGGCTCTACACAGTCATATTACCAAATTAAAAGTGGATTTAAATGTATAGATAAATTTTAGATGTGTAGATTTTAAATGGTTTTAAATTGTGGATTTTAAATGGATTTAAACTGTAAGTTTTTAAAATGCATTTTGAACTAGTGTAAGTGGTAGTTTTGGTATGCTCTACGCTGAAAAGGTTGAAAGTGTAATTGTTTTTCTGTTTAATTGGTCTAAGGACTGTAATAAAAATATGTATGTATGTAAATGTATACTCTGTGAAGTCTTTTGCATAAAGCTGTTAGTGGCAAGAATTGTAAACAAGAATAACGTGAGAATGATATTGCCCTCAATGCTTTGGTGATACAATGATTGAAATCATTGCTTAGTGTAGTCAGTTGCAATTAGAGTAGGCCCATTGAATCAGTGGGGATTTGATGAGTCCACTCCTCTGTAAATTCATGAGCCTACTCTATTTGTGATTTGCTATGTTACGCAATAAGATTCCAGCCAATAAATTCGTGACTATCTCCAGATGGCACTTTAAATATATCCTGAGTCATCTGGAAGAAAACTGGCTGCTCACTGCATCCACTTCTCATTTGCCATAGGTTTCTTGCACGTTCTTCATAAGATGTTCACATTTAATAAATAATACAACTGGTCTTAAAGGTCTCACAAGCATTTGTTTTTCTGTTCTTCACACTGAAACAGGTTAGCATGGCTACTTCTTTTTGTCCTCTAGTTATGTCCTGTCATGGAGCATCTCTAAACTCATCAAATTAATTTGTACGGCTGTGGGGATATTCAGAGTTTAGTTACAGGAAAGAGAACTCCACATTTTGCTTCCTGAGACAGTAAAGCTGGACGACAAAACTGGAGGAAGGTTAGAGAGGTCGTACAGTCAGAACGGACTCTGCCCATGAGAGGCAGACAGCCGGAGTAGACTGTCTTCTGAGATATCTCTCCACAATCACGAAATGTCTGCTTGAATTTTGAGTGGGTGTAACACGGCAACTATGTGTGCAAAGTGCAGGCAACACGTATTCATGTTACACAGATAAAAATGCTATTTTTTAAAAAAATCCTGAAGCATTTAATAGAAAGAGAATATGGTATAAGAGGATGTACTCTTGCTGGAGCACCCTACACATTTCTGGTGACCCCAATATCTTGAAGAAACTGACCCTTCCCCATGCCGTTTCTTTCAAATCTTAATTTATCTTGGAATTTACAGTTTGTCCCAGCAGTAATACAGTCTTCTTTTGAGCCCTGGGCAAATATTCCTCTTGCTGCTGTCATATCCTCTGTAGGATACAGAAATGGCCACTTGGATGGACCAATCCATGCACTTTGTTCTGAGTAGGCAAAGGTTTACACCTTCTCTAATGATAAAATGATGGTTTATGTGAATGTTTCCATCACACAGTTTTCAGCTTAATTCCCTTGGAAATCTGAAGGTTGCTACTCCTCCACATGTTCTCCTGGTTGAAAACAAATCCACAGTGTTTCTATTAAAACAACGAGGCTTTTTTTTTAAAAAAAAAAACAAAGCAAACAAAGATCTCTCTCTATTTCTTGTAAAGCTTAGGACACTACAAAACCTAATCCTGCTTCTCCCTATAATTATAATTATTATTATTTTTAAAATCAGATTACAAACTTCCTGAAAGAAAGAAAAAAGGTGCGTCCAGGAAACACTGGCTGGACGTGCCTCGGTTTTGTTGGCAATTAACAGGGCTTATAGTGGCAGGGAATGTTGTAGGCAGGAGAGCTTCCTCCCGGCTGCCTGCCTTTGGAACAGCAATTTTATTCTGTTTGAATTGAAGGAGACAATTGCATGAACAGAATGAGGGCTCTGACTTCACTCAGAACAATAAAAGCAAAGCCATAAAACCTTGGGAGCAAAAGAGTGTAAATAGCACATAGCAATGGCATTTCAATGAAGAGGAAAACACCATGTAATATTGGAATTGAGGTTAGGTCCTCCCTACTTTGCTCTTAAAGGTAAGAAGCAAACTGCTAAATTTAGTGGCCCTGCCCAAATAAGATACTGTATTTGTATAGGGGCAGCAAAGAGGAATTTATAATCCAAAAACTGCTACCTCAGATATGTTTTAGAAAAGTAACAACTCAGTAATGCTCCAGCAACTCAGGCTAGGATGATGATGATGCTATCAATGACAATGATAAAAATGCATATTCTTCCTGTGGGAGTTTGAGGTGGTTTTCTACATTTTATTACGTTCAAATTATACATCATGATGGCAGGCCTATATCTTACAATTAGGACCTTGTTAAAACGCTGCAAAATGAGATTGGTGGGTTGATTTTAAACAGAGAAGTGGATGCAGAATTGATCTCTCATCCGCTGTGCCTCCCATGAGCTCTTGATCTCAGGCAGCATTATTTGTAACTTCAAAAAAGGCAAGCAGAAAGGAAAGCAGCTGAATGTATGTGAAGGCAGTAAGAAACACAGCAGCTAAGGGATGGGTATAACAGAATTGTAGATCAGCAGATAAAGGCACAGTCCATTCACATAGGACATAGGTCAACTGTCCAACTGATGCCAGAATTAATGCACAAACATTCTGGGAGTAAATATGTTCATTCATACCATAAGAGAGATACCTAGGGATTGAAGAAACAGCTTTTTAGAGAATCTGAACTACAGAAAGTATGATATTCAACAGTACTGAATTTTAAAGAGATTTTTTGCAGATAATTAATATATGAAGCCCTTGGGTTGTACATTCCTGCCTAATATTTGCTTTGGAAGGACCACACACCTTAATGGCAGCATCATGGTGGTTTTGAAAAGAATGAAACTAGATTTATATTTACTGGAAAATTGCTTGTATCCATTAAACCTCGCAAATGCTTTCCAGGTTAACTTTTTGAAAATAGTTTTCTTTATATACTGTTTCTTTGGAATCTGTTTGATATGGGGCTAATTTGATTTTATTATAGTATATATTAATCCACAGTTCCATAGGCTTGCAACCTGTCTATCTGTATGAATTGGGGAGAGACAAAAACAAGCATAGTAAAATTCCAGTTAAAATTTAAAAATGACAATGTCCACAATTCAGCCTTAACTTCTGAAATGATGGATTTTTCAGCTTAAGCCTGAATATGTAATGCTTACCTATTCATCTGAAAGCTCTATAGGCATGTGGTATATAAAGATGTGTGTGGTGTATAATTGCATGACTCTCAAGCTTCACCACCTTATTTATGGGCCAAGAAATTTTTGGAAGGAAGGTTTTCATAGTTTTTTTTCCAGGGGAAGGAGAACTCTTCCAACAGTTCCTCATGTCGGATTTCACAGCGGAATATCTGAGTGCCTTCTCAGGACTCCTGTTTTTATAGACTTCCTAGGAGAGACTGATATTTATTTATTTATTTATTTATTTATTTATTTATTTATTTATTTATTTATTTATTTATACCCCACCCATCTAGTCAACTGACTACTAGATTATAGATTTGTGTCTTATACACTTCTGACAAGGAATTTAACTATGGTCACAAAAGATTTTGTATCTTACTTTATTTTCATTCAATTCTTTCTTCCTGGATACCCTTCAAAATTGTGGCTTAAAAGTTCAAAACTGAATACTTTCCTTCTTTAAAAGATTTATTTAACAAGTAAGCAATTATGTAAATAAGAGACAAAAATGTAAAATATATTTGGAGTATATAAAAGTACACTTCAAAATTCACAATCTCCTAATATAAAATTGTCCAGTTCATGTATGTAAATAGTATTTTTAATCTATAAAAATGTAGGATTTACTAAAAGTATTATTTTCTATTCAAATGACATAGAACTTAAGTTTAGCGATTCAAAGGATACAATATTAAGACTAATTGCTTAGTTAAAAAGCTATTGCTTAGTAAAGGAATGAAATACTGAAACTCTCATATGTCACTTAAAAAATTCTATTGCAATACATATTATTTGTAAAAACAAAACTGAGCATGGCATAAGCATATACTATGGTAAATAAATCACATTGCATTGCATAATTTCACCCACTCTAAGTAGAGATTTCTCCACCCGGAAGAGATGTTTTGAGATGTTCCATAAACATGGTAGAAATTTCTGTTTCTTTATCTTTTGATATTATACTTTGTTAAAACAATCTGACATAAGACTCTGGCTTTCCCATAGGTATAGAATGTCCACATGTCCTAATCTCTATCTAAGCAATGTCCTGGAGTAGTGATCACGTGCAGCCTGATGATGTGGGCAGGATTTTTGGAGAGGTGAAAGCCACCACATGTGCGCTGGATCCTTGCCCTCCCTGGTTCACAAAAACAGCCAGAGGAGGAATGTCCGATTGAGTACAGGGAGTGGTAAATGCCTCCTTGCAGCAAGGTAGGATCCCTGCTTGTTTAAAGAAGGCAGTAATAAGACCGCTACTGAAGAAGCTGTTCCTGGATCCCAGTGTACTGGATAACTACCGGCCAGTCTCAAACATCCCATTTTTGGGAAAGGTACTGGAGCATGTGGTGTTTTCTCAGCTCCAGGGATTCCTGGAGGAAGCAGATTATCTAGACCTATTTCAGTCTGGTTGGAGGCCTGGCTATGGGACAGATACATCTTTTGTTGCCTTCATGGATGACCTATGCCTGGAACTGGACGGGGGAGTGTGTCCCTGTTCTGCTGGACCTCTCAGCAGCTTTCAGTACCATCAACCATGGTATCCTTCTGGGCCGTCTCTCTGGGATGGGATTTGGAGGCACTGTTTTACAGTGGCTCCAGTTCTTCCTGAAGAGGAGAACTCAGATGGTGGTGCTGGGTGACTCCTCCTCAATGCCTTGGCCCTTGGCCTGTGGCGTTCCTCAGGGTTCTCCTTTGTTACCCATACTTTTTAACATCTACATGAAACCGCTGGGAGAGGTTGTCCGGAGTTTTGGGGTTCGGTGTCACTAGTCACCTTTGGCCTGCACATTGCCCATCACAATTTAACCTTTACCAGTTTTCATTTTAGATATTTGAGGCACCATTAACTTGGCAACTGGTTGGGGATTTCGATGACCGTGTTCATTTCAAAACTCTTCTTCAAACTGTTGCTAGATTCTTGATTTTTTTACATGTATGGATAATTTTCCAAAGACATGTTTCTGTTTCCTGTTCATATCCAGTAAAGACTTGTTGTATTACTTTTTTTACTTCATTTCACTGAATTCATAAAGCCTCATAGGTCCAAAGAGTGCAGTATTAGAGGGTTTGCCTTCCTTTGCTTTTTCACGCAAGCAAACCACATGGGATGGGAAGAAGGACTAAAAAACCCCACAAACACTGGACTATCTTTTCCACGATTCTGCTTTACTTGCTAGTTTGAGCGCCTGCAGTCCTCATTAAGGTCATCCGGGTCCTAATATTTTTCCTTTTAGCAAACTCTTTAAAATATATGGAGCTTTGAAAAGTGGCTATGCCGACTGAAGGATTCTGGGAACTGTGGTCCAAAGAATGACTTTTTCCAGCATTGCCATATTATAAAGAGGTGAGATTGAAAAAGGAAGATGCAAAGAACCAGGGAGTAATTGCTGTCCAGAACCTTTCAGTGAAAGAGGGGAAATCCTGGTGATGACATTGGATTAACTTGAATTGTATTTTTAAACTCAGATGAAGGCACTAATTAGTTAACTAATTAACATTGTACGTCTTTAAGGCCAGCATGGCATTTATGTAAGAACACAGCTAGAAGGTGACCTCAATGATGTTACCAAATGACAGATGAGTTGGGAGCAAAGATTTCTTCCCACACACACACACACTTTTAGCCGCTGGGAGCTGAAATCATTGATTTTTAAAAGTCTGTGTTGAATTCTTTGCTGTGTTTCCATCAGTTTATTGCTTCTCATTACACATATTTTCCACTCTGGTTAATACTTGAACTTTTCAGTAACAGCTGCTATAGATGTTGGAGCCATAAGCTCTTTTACATCAGGTTTGCACCAGGGCTTATAGTCACAACCCCAACTGTCCAAACTATTTCCTTTTTGTTATTTCCAATATTTAATGAGTTCTATGTAGATCAATCATTAACTCTCTTGGCTGCCGATGACTGATGGTAAATTATGTCAGAAAGGAAGAAAGAAAGAAGGAAAGAAAGAAAGAAAAGCAAAATCCCTGTGGTCCTTGTACACAGTCTTAACTAAGAGTGGGAGATATCTTTATTAGACCACAAAAAGCAAACATAAGCTAGCTTTCAACCCTATATAGGTCTTCATCAGGCTGTAGATGACGCAGACAAAACAAGGAAGTTCCAAAAATCATGGCCAGATGTGCTTGCTAGGTTTCTTCATTAAAAGCAATTCTTAAAATAGGGCCCCAGATTCAAGTAAGAAATGCTAGTTTCAGACTCTGGTGATATTGATTGAAATGTTCTTGTTAGACATGGGATTGCTAGTTATTCAACATACTCCACCCCACCCCCTATTATTGTGCTGTATGCTGAAACACAGGGGCACTTTTGAGTTGGGGAAAGAGCTGTGATAGTGAACATTTGACACTCCAGATGTTTTGGACTACAGCTTTCAGAATCCCCAGCCTGTACTGCCAATGATAGAGGGCTGTGAATGTTGGTGTGTCAAACATTAGTCACTCCCAGGATAGAGGTCCAAAAAAAGAGAGCAAAGTTAGGTTGGGATTTCTTGGGTACCAAGAAAGTCTCTAAATCAGGATGAAATTGAGTCTACACATTAGGTAAGCCAACCACGGCCAAATTAACAGCATTACCTACTGATTGGAGGAAGATGTTGTTCTTAGTTCACACTCCCGCTTGGGTGATATTAAATGCCCTTGTGGTGCTCTGGTCACCTAGCCAGAATATCTTCCATAGTCCAGAAAAAAAGAAGAAAAGGGAAAAAAGAGAAAAGAAATGCTGAAACCCTAGTCCAACATTCTGCCTTCGATACCACACAGTTTCTTTTCATCCTGTCCTAGCCTACAAAACTTTGCAATAAGGACACATTACAACCTGCCTCAAACATTGATAAAAAGTAAAAAGGACCTGTTAAAACACAGGAACTTGTGCTGCACGAGTATGGGATTTCTTGGGTATAAATCATGTGCCAATTAATTACAAGCATCTTGCAAGGGCCTGATATCTGTTGGAGTTGCATCCATTCTTCAGAATGGCCATGTAGCTACACAGTTGCCCAATTGGGAGAGCAAAGGCTGGTGAGAATCCAGCAAGAGCTAGAATATATACTAGCACGACACAGAGAACAGTAGAAACATGCCTTCGCGAATGCAAACATGTAATGATTCAAACCTGTTTCAGTCA
Organism: Pogona vitticeps; assembly: GCF_051106095.1. Classification (NCBI taxonomy): domain Eukaryota; kingdom Metazoa; phylum Chordata; class Lepidosauria; order Squamata; family Agamidae; genus Pogona; species Pogona vitticeps. The sequence continues at coordinate 206,591,484 of NC_135784.1, forward strand.
ATACTGGTGACTACTTTTTTTTGTCCTCATTACACCAGCTTCTCTGCATTTGTAATTCTGTTTTTTTCTCCACAGTATTCTGCTGTGACTCACCTTTTCTCACAGTAGATTACTTCTGCGCTCACACTCATTGGTTACTGGAAAACCTATTTTCCTCACCTCTAGCCAGAGCCGGTCCTAACATTAGACAAAGTGAGGCATTTTCCTCCTGTCCCAGTAGGACTTGTGCTGCTCTGAACAACTGTTCTGCACATTTCTCCAGAGGAAAGAGTGTCCTCAGTAATAAACATCAAAGAACTTCTTACTTGTATACAGCCAAAGATGGTGCAGCTCCTGCATCACTTCTGGCAATGGGGAGGAAGCGCCATGTGACTGGGGCACTGCTACTAGGCCACCAGAATGTGGGGCACTCCGGACACCTCCTCCTTTTCCTCTTCTAGCTCTATATTGAGTAACAACACACCACATGTTTTTGTGAATGACACAGGTCCCTGGTTCTCTCTATCTCTGATGATGAGTTCAGAGAGCACGAGTCGAAATCCAGATTCTCAGAGGACACCACTGTTTGTATCCCCTCAATTATGAAAGCTAATCGTTTGTTCCTACATTTTGTCCTTCTTTAAAAAAATAACAGTGACCAACCCATAGGAAGAACTTTTCTCTTACCCCATGATGCTCCATAGTTTGCTTCAGAGTCTTTGCCGATGGACTCAGTCAGATGCTTATTAGCAATCCAAGTAAACCACCCTATACATACGTTTACATTCTTACATGACTCTAAAGGTTTGGTGGGATAGGACTTAGCTCTGCAGGAGCCATGCTGTGTGTTTTTTTTCCCCAGCAGAACATGTCCTTTGTTATACTTAATCATTTTATCTTTAATAATAATGCTTTTCGCCAAAACAATTTATCTAGAATAGATTTTAAGCTAAATACCCTGTAATTTACTGGATCTCCTCCCGCAGATTCTTTCTGTAATATTGGCATTGTTGACCTCCAGTCTTGAAATGCATGTTTTTGTAAGATCACCATTTCAGTGATTTCTTGGCTTCCAGTTTTTTAGCAAAGTTGAGCGCTCAAGTCTCTCACTATTTGCCTCAGTTACTAAGATTCCTCCATGAAAATAACTGTTGAGCCACAGGTATCTGTCCTGCACTTTCTGTAGTAAAGTAGATAATAATAAAAATACATACAGCTTCTCTGCAATCTGCCTGCCCATCTTTAGCTCTTCTTTTTCTGTTGTCACCATGCTATCTCCTATACAGTTTTGTATTTCTATTTTTTTTTAATATTGCAGGTCTTAAGACCATTAGTCATATCACCTCAAATCCTTTTTCTGTCTCCTTTGTCTGCTTGCCTTTCTGTTCTGTAAGTTTGTGGTACTTTATGTTATCCTTGTTTGGGCAAGTCTTCAATCTCCAAAAGAAAGCCCCCATTCATTGACACTGGTTATTGTCTGTGAATTTCATTGTATGGGTATACTGTGTATATATTTACAATGACAATAAATTATTTATTATTATTATTATTATTATTATTATTATTATTATTATTATTATTATTATTATTATTATTATTATTATTATTATTATTATTATTATTATTAATTACTACCTATTCTGGTGACCTCTTGGATTTGTTTAACACCTTTCCTAATCTGTGGTATACATTCTGGCTAAGTTTCTTCTATTGTAGCTTTAAGGACTTCTCCAGTTGGAAGATATTGGATGCTCATGCCTTCACTTTTCAACTTCTTTCTTACCAATTTTCTTATTCTATGATGTTTCCTCTTTTGGAATCAAATGAGGCTATTTTGAATTTCTTTGGTGGCTTTTCATTTATATATACTGTACATTAAATCTGATGGCACAGAGGATGTTGCTTCCAGCAGATTCCACAACACCCATAATTTGTATGAGGTCCTTGGCACCAGTCAGAATCAGTTCCTGGGTGACCTCCCCTCTGGCCAGTCTGTGACAAACCTTTCTAAGGCACAGCTGTTTAGGGTGCTGAGACATGCTACCTCTGCTGCAATGGGAAGGAACACACATTTTCATGGTATATGTGAAATCACTCATTGCCACAAAACTTTATTCTTTGAATTTCTCTCCGGTTTTGTTCATGGCAGACACAGTGTACAACATTTTGGAGGACAGTGCCATTGCTGGTGATTTTCTTGAGCCCATCCCTTTTACAGTATCTAGCTATGGAGCCAGATGTTGAGAGTTCAATCCCGCCCCCCCCATGCATCCCAGGGAAGAGCCAGCTTGTGTGGTCTAGGGCAAGTTATATGGACCCAGGATGCCTCCAAAAGAAGGGAATGGTAAACTACTACTGAGTACTCCATACCTAGAAAATCCTGCAAAGAGCTACTGTAAGTTGGAATTGGCTTGACGCCTTGTTGTTGTCATTGTTGTTGTTGTTGTGGTGGTGGTGGTGGTGGTGGTGGTGGTGGTGGTGATGATGATGATGATGTCTTAGGTGAAAATAACCCTAGCATGCCCTTCCTAGATCAGATGTTCCCATAGTGTCCTATCTTCAAAGAGATACCTGCTCCTTGAAATATTCTGTTGCTAGGAGAAATTCAGCCATTTTTATAGCACTACTATGAGAAGAGAAACATTATAAAATTGCAGAAACATTATTAAAGACACAAAATCCATTTTTCGCTTGCTCAACTTTTACATTTGAAAATAAACACACAAGCAGAACAAAACAAGCAACAGATTTCAATTACTTCCTTTCAAAGGAACATGGCCAAGGAAGGTCTGCGGTCTTAAAACTTGTCACTGTGTAGAAATGACGACAACACAATATACAATTAACTCAGAAGTTCATTTACCACAGGTTAAAGATACTTAGTGTGGCAGAATTTTGAATTTCTGGTAAAATTCCTTTTTGCTACACAGTAGAACTACAGAAATCCAAAGAGGAGAATAACTCCTCAGAGAACACCCCTTTCTCATTATCTGGCACTTAAAGTCTCAGTTCACTCTGTGACATTTGCAAGATAAAGAATAAAAAACATTTTTTTACTTACAATTCCTTGAATATACCGACTTGTGTATACTGCTTTCTTTCTGCACATACAATTAGCTATCAACTGAACAGATCAACAGCAATAAACAACTGCCACAAACCAACCAAACAGAGGGAACAAAACAGGAGAGAGGCAGGGCTCTCTCAGAATTCAAAGGCTGGAAGGAAATATTGGTTAGCGCTGGATAATCACTCCTGCCACAAAAGCTCCTCCCAGTCAAACAAATGACAGGCAGCATGGGAGGTTGGAAATAAAACTTTCCTTTTCCTATTTAAAAAAATGGCATAGATGGAGATTTGCCATTAGAATTGATGAGTTGCTTGGGCACATATGAAGCCAAATAGTGGTAACTGATTTATATATGACTGAGTATTAAATACTAAATTTGACAAATGCCGAAGGGGTCATTATTCAAAACTCCAGTGTTTGTTGAAGCACACATATTCCATTCAGAATTTTTTTTTTTAAATGGTCATTTCCTTCCAATGCCTGGATTTAAAAAAAAATTCTCCTGGGTACTGATATTACTGTTGACATATCACACCGCTGAAAATGATGGGATGACTCAGACCATATGGCACTGCCTGGGAAGTTACGGTGGCCACAGCCTTACTGACTTACTCATGTTTAGTAAATGTAAATGTCACCCTTCCATGTGGCTGGCAGCTTGGAAACAGATTGTTTAAAAGTGCATTTTTACTATGAAACATTTTTAGTCTATAACTAATATTTGGGCGTGTTTTAAATGGAAACTGAAAATAAAGTAAACTCAGCTCTCTGTGGCTCTGGAAAAAAGAAGTTATGATAATAATGAAAAACAGGAAACTAAACATTTCAACCAGTCTTCTGTTGGGGATTTCTGTATATGGGATGCTGCAGACAAAGAAAAGGGTCTCAGCAGGTGATAATATGGTATTTGCAGCCACCCACCTCATTAATAGCTGGACATATTGCTTATATTGTCTAAAATGGATGACCTGAAGTTTCTAGCTCTCAATGACCTAAATCTTATTGCGTGATGCAGTGAGAGTGATATAACTTTCAGTGGCAGACTACCAATAATTAAAGAATTCCTGCTTTGATTTCGGGCTACACAATTTTGTCTTATTGTACATCCGCCATGCATAACCTAGTTGAAGCAGGAATTCTTCAATTAGTGGCAATGTGCTGCCGCATGTGACATCATTCCTATTATCCTACCAGAACCATGCAACAGAATATTGTCTGGTGAGTCTATGCACAACCCTAGAGAAAAATCTGACATTATTGCATAGGACCTGATGAAGTCCATCTCCTTGCCGGCAGCATCCTACCTCCATTATAATCTGAAAGAACATGTAGACAACAAAGATGTAACTGTCAGCCTACCTTGGCCTCTTCCCTTCCCTCTGCATATTTTTAACATCTTACCTGATAAAGTAGTATTTCTGGAAGCCTGCACAATTCATATAATAATAATCTTAGAACTGCAGAACTGGAAGGAACCCTACCAATCACTGAATCCAGCCGGTCAAGGAGACACAGTGGGGAATCGAACTTCCAGTCTCTGGCTCTATAGCCAGAGATCTAAACCACTGAGTTGTTGTGTGTGTTTTTAGCTGGCAGAATGAAGATATCACCTCCTTACAGAGTTGGAGATGTACCAATAATGTTACAGTCTCACGAATATTCACTTATAGGTACTTTGCAGTTTTATATTACGCTTTATAATTTTTGGAGGAAGTTAGTGTATCTTCGGTTGTTTTCATCATGAACAATGTGGGTGGTGACCAAATGGCTCAGGTGATGTGTTCTTTGACAACAGATCCAAGAGCGCCAGACTTCTTCTTTATGATTGACTTTTGGCAGAAATGAGCCAAAAGAGAAGAAAACAAGAGAGTGACTGTTACCACTCACCTCATGGAAAGAAGATGTTGTTATCTCTTGCCTTCTCCAGTTACTTTTTATTTACTCTCCATTGTTGTAGGCTATGTATAATATACTCTGTGGTGGATAGAAGACAAAATGTAACATACACCTGGAGTCAGTGCTGTCATTCTTGGCTATAGCTGAGTTTTCAGTTACAGAGTATTAATGGGCAGCTTGGTGCCAAGTAGCTGGGAGTGCTCCAAACTAGCTTGTGTATATCTTGGCCTTTGCTATTTTTTGGCAGCTTCACCTTGTAGGGGTAATTCAATAAGAATAATGTGTGGGTGTTATGTGCCATCCAGTTGATTCCCACTTATGGTGACCCTAGGAGTGTTTCCAAGATATGTGTGATACTTAAGGAGTGGTTTCATTCGCCATGTGGAGATTTGAGCCTAGATTTCTTGAATCGTCATCTGACGTGCTATCCAGAGCCCGAGAAGTATACTTTTTTTCTCACTGCTGACTCTGCCTTTGCTCAGTTCAATGTCTGAAGATAACATGTTTACCATGCAGGGCAGTTGAATAAATAAATCCACATAACCTTGGCAGTTTCACTTAATATAGAATTGTCTCATGTAATAGAGGTATAATGAATTTGCAGTACTGATAAAGACAAATACAAAAACAGACCTAGAACAAGCTTCCAAGTGCCTCATATATTACAGTTTCTTATATTATCAGTACCATCAGCAATGGGAAGGTGACAGAACAGCCCTACACACATCTACTGATAAGGAAGTACATTTGCTTCAGCGGCCTTCAGTCTCAGCTGATTGTATATGGGATTGCAGCATGGGCATGTCTGTTACCTCACCTATACATGATGGCCAGCTAAGGTACTGCAAAAGACGAAGCACCACTTATGGTCAAGTGTAGAGAACAAATGTATTACAAGTTGAAAATAAGCACAAAAATGCCCATGCACACCTCAGAATAGACCTGGAAAACACAAAACAACTTCATGGATGAAGGAAGAATTTGTGATGCAAGGTGTTTCAGCCCTTGTCAGCTGACATTTCAGATGACTTTGATTGGGGAGATGAAGATTCTGAGCCCACACAAGAAAACCCACACTCATCCTGGGAGGATCTCTGTTTCCAGACTCCAGCTACATTTACCAGCCTTTTGATGTGTGTACAGGGCATGAATGACATGTTTCAAGCAACCCACTGAAAATCCCATCCCTAATATTTTCCCTACAGGTATGCAGTTCTGACGAATCTCCATGTTTTGCAATCAGATATGCAAATTAAACCTATGTTTGCCTCCCGATTATCAATCACAAAACCAAAGCAAGGTGATTTGCAAGATGGAGAGCAAGCTAATATATGTCTAGTTTGAGCTGACATTTGAGTATTCAGATTGTGGCTGCCATCTTATGCCCATTTACTTGAGAATAAATTTCTTTGAATTTCTGCATAAATAGAGGGCTGAACTGTGAGTAATTATTTGACATTCTTGGGAGCAGGAAGAGATTGGCATGCAAGGGGAATACAAAACGGGACTCTGTGTTGACTGTGCAATAGTTTATCTCTTCCATATTCTTATCACCACCACAATCCAATTGAAAGTGTTTCCTTTCACACACCCCTTTTGTCTTTTTACAACATTCGGTGAGCCATTAGGACTTTTGTTCACCATTGCGTACGTGTATGTATATGCATCTGTAAATGACTTAACATTCCCAACAAGAGTAGGCGGGCAGCCTAGTTTGAAGGGATAGCAAATAGAAAGGGAAACACTTAAAAACAAATGAACATGGCTGTATTTACTGTGATGTCACAAAGGGGCTTCAAAATAAAAACATTTTCTCACGGGCCCAAAGGGCAAAAAAAAAAAAGTTTTATATTTATTTATTTATTTATTGCATTTATATGCTGCCCATCTAGACATAGTCTACTCTGGGCGGCTCACAACATATACAATAAAAACAATTTAAAATATACTCTGCATGTGTGTGTGTGTGTGTGTGCAGGAGAGAGTGAGCTTTTAAAAAAACCACACACACATTCTTACACATATAAAACAACCTGTCGTTTTTTCTCCGGCTGTACATTCTTATGACTGAAGTCAGCCTCACCCTTCCTTTACACTGCATATTTTCCATTTTAAGATTTCCGTCTAAAACTAAAGGGCAAAGATCTTGTCCATAGCTGCATGGAGCTGGAATTATTTGCTGTGTGTAAAAGGTAGCCTCAGGCCCTTTGCTTACTGTCCTGGAGACTCTCCTTTATCAAGGCAATCAGTCTCAAGTTCACTGCCTTTTACTGCCTTCTAATTTGTTCGGCTGAAGTTATGCCTATCCAGGCACGCTGAAGAATGACTTAAAACAGAGAAATATATGCTTGCACTATTGTGGTACGTAAGTGGCCGCCTGCCTTCTTCCTGCTCCGGAATGTGATCCTTCCTTACTCCTTCCCTATCTTCTGCTGAACTCCTTTTCTGCATGACATGTACCTATGCTTTTTGTGTGGCCATGAGTCATGGATTTTAAAGGAACAGAGCCAATGAGGTAGAAGCTCAGCTCTTAGAGGAATATTTGGAGCAGCTGAATATAAATTTGTTTTCTCAGAATCATAGAAGAGCAAGACACATATGCAAACAATTTGTAAGTATTTAAACATGCCTGGAACAAAACTGGTTTAAATGTGCGTCAGCTACGCTTGCAAACAAAAATCTAGGGGTAACAATGCAAAGCAAAGTGTGCTGCTTATATACTGCCCCATAACACTTAAAGCACTCTCTGGGCAGTTTACAATTTAATTATTCAGGCTACACATTGCCCCCCACCCCCCCACCGCACAAGCTGGGTACTCAGTTTTCCCAACCTTGGATAGATGGAAGGCCGAGTCAGCCTTGAGCTGGTTCCCTGAGTCCATCAGGATCAAACTCAGGTCATGAGCAGAGTCTTGACTGCAGTACTGCAGTTTAACCACTGCACCATTAGTCTCCTCATATCCACTATGCTAGAAGCGACTGTACGTCCGCACATACACCAGCATAGGATTTGTGTTTGTGATGCTTTACTAGTCACAGCTTGAACATAACATACAATGCACGGATGGTCTTTCTGCTTGATGTAGTGCCCATATACTTTATTTGTGGGCATCTAAATGAGAGTCAAATAATTGCATAAGAAACCTACATAACAATCAGGATAATGAAAAGACACTTCTGTATGCTTCTACATACAGAATGAAAACGTGATTTAATTGGCATTGTTATTTCTGTGTGGGTTCCGTTGGGAGAGGAGAGCTGTGACAGACAAACCAGGATAAATATAATTTAAGAGTGTAATTTGGATATGCAGTAGGTTTTCTGGAAAAGATTCTGGTAGTTTAGCTTGTATATGGAATCATTGTTCTGCCTTGTTTTAGTTTCTCAGTGTGAGCAGATAAGAAAAAATACACAGATATTTTGAATGGCCGAGAGTCTAGAGTATTGGCATTCCAACACACTGTTACACCCTGTACCCACAACCCTTCTTTGTCGTCATTTTATTGCTGGCGATGGAGTCACTCTGCCGTTAGACTGTTGTGAATCAAATTTTCCTTATAACTTTCTGTTTATCTAATCACACAGTTGGGTAAAATGTGGTGCTTCCTTTTACCACCTGGTGTTCCCTCCTGCCCACGGAGCCAAGTCTCTGGGCAATCGTGCGAGGAACAGATCCAGTTTATCAACAAATGCAAGCAATCAAGAGGCCTTGATATGATAACGGTGGCTCCTGCTAGACTGAGCCTACAGTGCTTTAAGTTCAAGTGGTTTTACGGCACCCAGCTGTCCCATAGGGTTTTATTTCTGATGGAGAACAGGGAAAATGTGGAGTCCTGGGTTTTTACACCTGAAGATGTAAAATTTGTTCACACCAAATTCAATTCAATTATGACAATCCAGCATACCAACCAAATACTATGTTCATAAACAGCATTTTCTTTAGCTTCTTCAGGTACCTGCCACTGAGGAGGTGTGTCTATTGAGGCTGACTCCCTAAGGCTGTGACTGCATGATCAAGTACCACAGGATTTTCTCCGCTTATAAAATGGGTGAATTCAAAGTATTTGGTCCTTATACTTGAGAAATTTGTGGGGAAATGTGCAGGCAATATCCTATATAAATGCCCACTTAAGAAATGATATGTTCTTAGCAGCTAATGCTCCAGACATTTAAAACTTCCCTCAGAGTTTTTGTGTTCTCTCGTTAGAAGATTTATATCTCACGTTTCAATCGAATAATGCTCACTTCTATCAACTCCATGCATAGATCTTGTGTCCTCTGTATTGGTCACCCATTCATACCATCCATTTTACTATTTATTATTTTCTTCCTTCTTGGATTTTTCTTCTCAGGGCAATTAACAAGAACCATTATAATCAGTTAAATATAAATTTTAAAATATAAGACAATTAAAACATTAAATCTATCATAAAAAATCAAAGGCACTATAGTCATTGCAATCGTCAAGGAAACACTGCAGAGTTTTAAATATGATTTTTAAAAGGTTTTTCCTTGGAATGACTTGGCCACAGTGTAATTTTTTCAGTGTGTAGATATGAGTGAGCAAGAGTGTAAGGCTGTTGAGCGATGTCTCATGTCTCCCAGGTTTGTGTGATTGTCAAACATTCCAGTAGTACAGTTATGTCTTTTGGTAGTATCGGGAAGAAACCTGAATGCTTAATTCTTCACTTTCACGTTACACAAAATGAAGCCAGATTATATATTCTCCCAAACCATTTATGTGCATTTATGGTATTGTTGCCCTTGAATACGCCTGCCTGTACATGTCATCTTTCCAGCTCACTGTGACCAATCAGACAGGGAGCTTGGCATCCCAGCTGTTTGATCACCCTGGCTTTTTGCGATACCAGGGTGGGACCCAAATACAAGGGGTGATGGGATAAAGTAAGGCACTTCAAAGTGCTCATGTATGTCTTACAATTTAACTGAAAGCCTTAGATTTCCAATCTGTATGAGTCCCTAGGATAGACTAAGGTTCTTGTCCAGACAAGGACAGTGAATTGGCCTGCACAGTACAGTGTTTGTAATCTGGCCAAAGCAGAAAACAGTTTTGTAGTACTTTTTCCTGCACAGCTAATTATTATTAGCTATTATATTACAGTATTATTGTCTCTGATTACCAACCTTCCTTTCACACATGACCAAAAAACAAACAAACCATCACGCACACACAATAGCCCAAATTCCCTCTTTTTGAAAGGATTCAAAACTGCTGATTGGCTTGTGGTGCACAAAGGTTTGAAGACAGGTACCAGGCTGGTGGTGTATTTACAAGCACATTGGGGTACAATCACACTAAGCAGCAAAACTGTATGCACAGAACAACAGAGACACATACAGGTGCATGCTGGAATCTGGCTTTAGTGAACAGAAAAATACAAATCCAAGCAAATTACAGCATTAGAGCCTTATTGATTCATACACTGCAGGACAAAGCGTGTGGGCAGCTGCTTTGAATCAATTAAATTAAATAGTATTCTTTAGCTGGCCATATGAGCAGCAGGATTTATTAATATTAATGTTTTAATGATTGTTTTTAATATAGGATATTATTATAATATTGCCTATTTTTAATGGTATTAATGTTTTTAAAGTTTTAATATTGTTGTACCCCACTCAGAGACCACTGGTAATGGCATGGCTAAAAAAACCTTGTAAATAAATAAATAAATAAATAAATAAATAAATAAATAAATAATTTTAAAAAAATGTGTCATATAAAAACAAAGTGTCTTTTAAAACAGATCCTGCCCTAAACACACTATCTCCATGTAGCAGAGGGAACCATCTACAACAGCGATTCTCAACGGGGGCCCCCAGGCACATTTGAAGGGGACCACAAATGGGAAACAGTTTTTCACACATCACTTTATAAGTCTTGTTATGTGACTTATGCATCGCGATTTGGCCTATATATTTCATATTTGGTTTATGGTCTTAGCAAAAAAAAAAAAAGGTTGAAAACAGCTGGTCTGCAAGTAGCAATTTTGAGATGCTAAATTTTGCAGCTCAGGGGCAATCTGCAGATTACCTATAATACGTCTGCAATACCATCCACTGTGGTAATTATAGCGCATACAACTGTGATGTTAATGGCTGTGGTGCTGTTTGTATAATCAATTTTTTAAAAAAAATCAGTAATGGCATTTTCTTCTTTAGATTATCTTACCTGTAGCTCATAACAAGCAGAACGTGTAACAAAACATAGTGTCTGGAGTCCTTCTGTTCACATTTCCAGCAAATAAACCATACGTGCTTCCAGGATACTCCATTTCTTTCACCCTGTCCTACAGGTTGTTCTTGTCCCCCCACCCCACTCAAACAGACCACCAGCAAGTATTCTGTTTGTCTTCCCCCGGCCAATTTAGGGTTTTTGTTGTGTATTTATTTCTGTAAACCTTGGGATTTCCTCAAACCTGTTGATACTTTCCTTTTGGGCCTGGCTGGTAGTGCTTTTGCTGTATCAGGGTTGGCAGTGGGAGAATAGGTTTTTTTAAATTAATATGTGATATACTCTCATTCTGTATTCATAGCAAGAGCTAATTACTGTAAATGTATGCTGACTTGGAGTATGAAATTTTTCATCATAATAATCAACACTGCCACCACCAGTGTCACCACCACCATCATTGGTGTTATAATTATCATTGCCACTGAAAAGACTTTTCCGTTCTTTAGCTATATCTAATTGTCTTCAAAACTGGACTGCCCCAATGCCAGTCATTAAAGAGGCTCCAGCTGTCGTCAGGTATTTCAAAGAACAGCTTCCACTGATTAACCATCACCATTAAGAGGTGTGCAGTTTGTGTTTTTGGACCGCAATGCAGGGGAATTCTAAGAGTTGTGGTCCAAATCTTCTTCCCCCCTCCCAAAATCTGTACACCTCTAATGGTAATGGTGATGGACCCAATGGCAAGCAACCTTAGATACAGATATGCACTTTAAACTTCATGGACAGATTTCAAATACTATCTCATTACAAGGAAGCAGCCAATTCTTCTTACACTGAACCTGCTACAGAGGATAGCCGGGCCGGAAGTGTAAAATTGCTGCCAAAGTTGAAAGTTGATGTTCTTGTATGGCAACCAGCTATTTACATCTACTGATAAAATAAATTATTTTCTTCTGAGTCAGAGACATTGATCTCTGCTGACATGGCTACGTGACCATTTGGAGAGTAAGATCTGGTTTTTAATCTTAATTTGTCTTATAATGCTTTCCCCTTGATTGTGTTTACCTCTCTTTGTTTCCATGTCCAAAGATGTAACAGGTCAGAAAGGTTTGCCCAGTATGGCAATATGAAACCTGTATTGCTGCCATAAAATAGTCTTTACATTGGCACAGGCTAGATTCCCTCCCTCTCTGCAACGTATTGTCTTAGTCAATGAATAGCTCCACAATAGTTTATTTTTGGCTCTCTGAGAAAAACTCTGCTGGAACTTCAGTTCCAATGCTAAAGTACAAAATGCACACAGATCTCCCTATTCATGAAGGGTGTATGCAGATATAATTTATGGCAATCCTCTTAATGGTGCTCAGAAGCTGGAGCCCCATGTTTTCTTCCTGCTTGTTTTTTGAAGAGAAGAGATATGAATTGCAGGTACAGTTGCCATTTATGGATGATGCAATATTCATGTTATTTGTAGTCAGAGGTACAACTCGGGAGTGATTTTGAGGCACTGCCATTGAAAGACTATGGCTAGAAGAGCACAGGGACTGAAGTATTTGAGATGCCCTTCAGATCCCAAAACTGGGCTTTAATTGGCTATTTCTTTGACAGCTTTGTGCCTCCCCTTCTTCCCACCTTTACCAATACAGGAATATGAATTTTAAGCAGGAAAAAGTGAGTTCAGCTATCTCTGTATTCAATATGCAAAAATGGAATATTGTGAGACTTGAGATCAGATCACGGGTTAAAGCAAATGTGGAAGGATGTACATGGTGATTTTTTAAAAACTTGTTTTTGTCTGGGGTTCTTTCAGGGAAGCCTTATTTGTTTTTTGTGCTTAGCATGACATGAAAGGCCTCTTTCTGGTCATTTGTTACCAGTTTCCCCACTGGTGTTTCCTGTCACTCCAAAAGCCCTAAAGGACCCTTGAAAACTACTTTAAAAACATAGAGGAAAGGCTTCAGGGAATCTATTTACTCCAAAAGCAGGCAATGGGACACAGAATCATGAAGCTGGAAGGGGACTATAAGGCCATCGAGTCAAATCCCCTGTTCAATGCAGGGGTACAAATCAAAAGATATCTGCCAGGTGGTTGTCTAAATTTCTCTTGAACGCCTCCCGCGTTGGAGCGCTCACCACCTCCCAAGGTAATTGGTTCCATTCCCATACTGATCTAACAGTTAGGAGGTTTTTCCTCATATTCAACCAAAATCAGGCTCCCTGTAACTTGAGCCCTGGGCTGATCAAGAACAGATCCTGCTCCTCCTCTGTATGACAGCCTTTCAAGTATTTGAAAAGTGCTATCGTATCTCTCCTTAGTCGTCTTTCCTCAAGGCTGAGTAAGAGCAAGAAAAATCATCATTAGACCTATGTGAGCGCTAGTTTATTTTACCACATTTACACAGTCTAGTGGCACACTGGCAAAGTCACAAAATCCACTCCAAACGCCTATCCGTACATGCCTACAGTAGCAAGTAAAATAGTGTCAAATTCTGCCACCAAAATATACACAATTTTTACCGAATAAATATGCAATAAATTAACCAAATAGCAATTTTAAAAATCAATAATATAGGAAAAGCACTCCGCTCAAGGGGAGGGAAACACACATATGGTGCCCTGTCTCAAAAATCAAGTAAAGCAAGAAGCAAGTAAGGACTAAACATATAATCAAAGCCCTCTCAAATCAGAGATACAGGAATATGAGGAAATGTTTTCCCCGCACTACCACTTGATGCCTTTTCATATCTTCCTGTTCAGCAGCAGCAAAATTAATCCAAGGCAGGAAAGGATAAACAAAAAAATGGGAAAAAAACTATCTCTAAAGAAATCAGGGAGAAAAAAGTGAAAAAAATCTCAAGGGAGCACTCTGGCACAGGCATGTTGCCTGGTAGCAGCAGCAAAAATAATCTGAAGAAAGGGGGAATCCCCTTAAAAATAAAGAAAAGACAGAAAAAAAAGAGAGATCCAAGATGGAGGCACAGAGGCAGGCAGGCAGGTAGACCAATTCAAAATGGAGAGCATGAGGAACTCAGCTTCACAGAGGAATTCCACACGCAATGAACAACAGAAGCAAAGAGAACTCCCCGTTTGGTTCTAAAGAATCCTGGCCTTTTACAGATTCTAAATTTCCATGTCCACTTCCTGGACATTCTGATTGGCTATTGAAAGTAGTCCTTGTGATGCTATTGGATGAAAAAGTTCCCAGGCGATTTGTAAGACAAAGGGTGAAATAAAGTTAGACTAAAGAGGGATACATAAATGTTCATGTATCTTTTTTCTTAATACAAAATCATTTGTGTTTTAGTGGCTCTCTTTTGGCATTCAGGATATGACAAGAAGAGAAACTTTTCCATATTTTGGATCTTTCATTAAAACCTGAAAGATCCATCCATAGAAATGTGTTTTTACCCTCTTACAATGCTACCCTTCATGCAGATCTTTCAGTGCTAGGAAATCAGATATGCAGACCAAACCATGCTATGACCAGCATGGCCATTAGCTTACAAACGAAAAGTAAGCTAATTTGCCAAAGGCAGAGCAGGGGAAGTTTGTATAAACAGTCTTTTTGTCTTTCCGCTGCCTCTAGATACAGAAGCAGCGTCTTGTCTTCTGATGCCCTTGTATTAGGTAAAGGTTCCCCTTGACATTTAGTCCAGTCGTGTCCAACTCTACGGTGTGGTGCTCATCCCCATCTCCAAGCCTTAGAGCCAGCATTTATCCAAAGATATTTTCTGTGGTCACATGGCCAGGGCAACTAGATATGGAACATTGTTACCTTCCCACCGAGGTGGTACCTATTTATCTATTTGCATTTTTACATGCTTTCAAACTGTTTGGTTGGCAAGAGCTGGGATAAGCAACGGGAGCTCACTCTGTCACATAGATTTGATCTTACGACTGCTGGTCTTCTGACCCTGCAGCACAGAGGCTTCTGTGGTTTAACCTGCAGCACCACCACATCCCTTGCCCTTGTATTAGGTCAGAGCTAATATAAGTATATCTGCTCATAGGAGAAGCAGAGGAAAGGGAGGGAATTATGTATTCTCAAAGTATATTATTTGCATACAAAAGCTGGTCATTGGCCTCTCTTGTTATAGAAATTAATCACTTCCTAAGCTAGGGAAGTTGTTCCCACCTCACATTCTTGGCATTCATGACATCAGACGCTGCTTTGACTTGTTGCCAAAGTTGTTGTCTTTGCCCACACCCCCATCTTTTCTCAACATCACTAAAGCAGCAAGTATTTCCTAAAAAAGAAAGAAAAGAATGCACCCCTCACATAGAGCAAGGCCTCCTTTCCTTTTTAAAAAAAAGGACACGGAGAAATTCCTTGTTTAGCAGCTGCTCCGTTGGGGTGTTCTGGGTCCCGCTGCAGAATAGCGGCCAAGAAAACCCAATATTGTTTTAACTCACAGCATTGCCATTTCCTTCCTCATTCATTTATCAGGAAGAGGCTGGAGACCTGTACTTGCCATCTGGCAAGGTGACATGCTTGTTGTGTTAAATGTGGCAAGTTGAGAAGATATGGGGTCCACCTTATTTTAAAATTAGAGAGGGTAGAACAGAAAGGACTTAATGTTAGCCAAATGGGACATGCTTGAAGCTTCTCCAGCTCAGTAGATCCTGGAAAGTTGATGTCCTGCTTGGCACAGCCTTTGAGAGTCTAGGGTCTCTGGCACACTGTGACCTGATAGCAGAGTATGGCTTTGTGCATTTATAACAATACACACTGTAATGATCTCATTAGGGCCTGGGGGGGGGGTGGAAATAGGTCTCAATCTGAAAAGAATTGTCTCCTCTCTGTGTTAATGGTTGAACATGGGAGGCCTCATTGCCCTTTGAACCACTGAGTGGGAAGTCATCTGCAGAGCATATGTCAGTCCTCTCATCTTGCCACATTTTGCTTAACGGTTTAATTTGTTTGGGAGACAAATGGCAAATGCTAAAAAGAAAGAAAAAGGCTCAATATGGGGGTTGGCTCTCATCAATGGAATCCTCAGCAAACAGTCCCTGCCAAGACATTCCCTTCCTCTAGGATGTGAAGTTCAGTGCCAGCACTTAGCTGGCAACAATCTGAAACCAAATGTTCAGGGGCAGGCTCGACATCTGAGTTGATCTTGCTCCCTCTTTTCTGATTTACGCAAGTACCACAATTTTTATTATCTGAAAGCATTAGATAACCAGTTGTTGGGGGTCCAAAACAGCCTATGAAAAGGACTTTCCACATGGGTTGATCACTCCAATTTGTTTACATGAAGCTTTAATGGGTCTCGTTTTCTACGTCTCAGTAGAATTCTCTCCCTAGTCTTGTGCCTTTGCATAGTCTGTTTCTAATACACAGCCGCAAGGTAAATGATTATGACATTGACCTTAATATATGTAATAAATTAATAAATCAAAATGTCCTGGACTGGAAGGTTTTCCTTGGCTCCTACATGGTTTGCGAGAGGAAAAGGTACAATAAATGTATTTGCATACTGACAGGCTGGTAAACGTGCAGGGCACCTTGTCTGTGAGAATGGGGGTGAGGTGGGGAGAGCCTTGCTCCACAGTCCAGGGATGGGTGGATCCTTTGCAGTCTGTGTTATGTGCTTGTAAGCTAGTACATTAATATGGAAATGGAATGGAATGGATGAATGAATAAATGCGCGTTTGCATTTGCAAACATGTTGCCCTAAAAACACACACTGTAAATGTATTTTAATACTCATTGTTATGCCTTTCAAGCTGAGCTACACCACAAAATTAAAATGTGACTAGTAATTATGTTCCCACTGGCACGTAAATCCAGGAAGGATCGACTGGGCCTGCTTGCACCAGGGTTCACAAACATGTAAGTCTTCCAGCAACCTATGTCGGCAGCATCTTTTATTGGCCCAAATCCTATTCTCATTTCCAGTTAGGGTCCTCTCATGGGAGAAAGGCAGTCTAGAAATGAAACAAACCAACAGATAAATAGAATAGACCCACTGAATCAATGGGACGTTGGTAAATTGAGTAGTTCAGGTATCTGGTTGTGGAGCTAGCAACTGGGAGTTCAATTCCCCACTGTGCCTCTTTGACAGGGACTAGATGTGATGATCCCCTTCATGGATTGCTGCCTTATCGTGGCGAAGGGGCTTGAGTAATTCAGAGAAGCTGTGGGCGATGCCGTATAGGGACACCCAAGACAGACAGGTCATAGTGGAGAATTCTGACTAAAAAGGTGAAAGATTTATACGATCTGAAGAAAAACCAGAGCATAAACGCAATCCACCTGGAGCAGGAACTGGCAAGCCACTCCAGTATCTTTGTCAAGAAAACTCCATGGACAGAAACAAAAGGCTAAAAGATATGATGCTGGAAGATGAGCCCCTCAGGTCGGAAGTCATCCAACATGCTACTGAGGAAGAGTGGAGGACAAGTACAAGTAGCTCCACAGCTAATGAAGTGGTTGGGCCAAAGCCGAAAGGACACTCAGCTGTGGACGCGCCTGGAAGTGAAATGAAAGTCTGAGGCAACAAAGAAAAATACTGCATAGGAACCTGGAATGTAAGATCTATGAACCTTGGTAAGCTGGATGTGGTCAAACAGGAGATGGCAAGAATAAACATTGACATCCTGGGCGTCAGTGAACTAAAATGGATGGGAATGGGTGAATTCAGTTCAGACAATTATCATATCTACTATGGTGGGCAAGAATCCTGTAGAAGAAATGGAGTAGCCCTCATAGTCAACAAAAGAGTTGGAAAAGCTGTATTTGGATACAATCTCAAAAATGATAGAATGATTTTAATACAAATCCAAGGCAGACCTTTCAACATCGCAGTAATCCAAGTGTATGCACCAACCACTGATGCTGAAGAGGCTGAAATTGACCAATTCTATGAAGACTTACAACACCTTCTAGAACTGACACCAAAGAAAAATGTTTTTGTCATAGTAGGGGACTGGAATGCTAAAGTAGGGAGTCAAGAGATAAAAGGAACAATAGGTAAGTTTGGCCTTGGAGTTCAAAATGAAGCAGGGCAAAGGTCAACAGAGTTTTGTCAAGAGAACAAGCTGTTCATCACAAACGCTCTATTCCAACAACACAGGAAGGGCCCCTACACATGGACATCACAAGATGGGCAATACTGAATATACAGAGAATATAATCAGATTGATTATATTCTCTGCAGCCAAAGATGGAGAAGCTCTATACAGTCAGCAAAAACAAGACCTGGAGCTGATTGTGGCTCTGATCATCAGCTTCTTATAGCAAAACTCAAGCTTAAACTGAAGAAAGTAGGAAAAAAATCACTGGGCTAGTCAGGTATAATGTAAACCAAATCCCTTATGAATACACAGTGGAAGTGAAGAACAGATTTAAGGAACTAGATTCGGTGGACAGAGTGCCTGAAGAACTCTGGATGGAGGCTCATAATATGGTACAGGAGGCAGCAACAAAAACCATCCCAAGAAAAGGAAATGCAAGAAAGCAAAGTGGCTGTCCAATGAGGCCTTAGAAATAGCAGAGCGGAGAAGGGAAATAAAATGCAAGGGAGATAGAGAAAGTTACAGAAAATGGAATGTTGACTTCCAAAGAATAGCAAGGAGAGACAATATGGCCTTCTTAATTGAACAGTGCAAAAATATAGAGCAAAAAATATAAAGAGAAAAAACAGATCTGTTCAAGAAAATTGGAAATATTAAAGGAACATTTTGTGCAAAGATAGACATGATAAAGGAGAAAAATGGATGGGATCTAATAGAAGCAGAAGACATCAAGAAGAGGTGGCAAGAATACACAGAGGAATTATACCATAAAGATTTGGATACCCTCCAGTGGAGGTGATGGCATTCTGGTCGAACTATTTTAAATCTTAAAAGATGATGCTGTTAAGGTGCTACACTCAATATGCCAGCAAGTTTGGAAAACTCAACAGTGGCCAGAGGATTTGAAAAGATCAGTCGACAGCCCAATCCCAAAGAAAGGCAGTGGCAAAGAATGCTCCAACTCCTGTACAATTGCACTCATTTCACACACTAGCAAGGTTATGCTCAAAATCCTACAAGATAGGCTTCAGCAGTACATGGACCGAGAACTCCCAGAAGTAAAAGCTGGATCTCGAAAGGGCAGAGGAACTAGAGACCAAATTGCTAACATGCGCTGGATTATGGAGAAAGCCAGAGAGTTCCAGAAAAACATCTGCTTCATTAACTACACAAAAGCCTTTGACTGTGTGGACCACAACAAATTATGGCAAGTTCTTAAAGAAATGGGAGTGCCTGACCACCTTACCTATCTCCTGAGAAATCTATATGTGGGACAGGAAGCAACAGTTAGAATTGCATATGGAACAACTGATTGGTTCAAAATTGGGAAAGGCGTACGACAAGGCTGTATATTGTCTCCCTGATTATTTAACTTATATGCAAAATACATCATGCGAAAGGCTGGACTGGATGAATCCCAAACTGGAATTAAGATTGCCAGAAGAAATATCAACAACCTCAGATATGCAAATGATGCTACGCTGATGGCAGAAAATGAGGAGGAATTAAAGAACCTCTTAATGAGGGCGAAAGAGAGTGCAAAAAATGGTCTGAAGCTCAACCTAAAAAAAACCCTAAGATCATGGCCAGTGGTCCCATCTCCTCCTGGCAAACAGAAGGGTAAGATGTGGAGGCAGTGACAGATTTTACTTTCTTGGGCTCCATGATTGCTGCAGATGGTGACAGCAACCATGAAATTAAAAGACATCTGCTTCTTGGGAGGAAAGCGATGACAAACCTAGACAACATCCTAAAAAGCAGAGACATCAGCTTGCCGACAAAGGTCTGCATAGTCAAAGCTATGGTTATTCCAGTAGTGATGTATGGAAGTGAGAGCTGGACCATAAAGAAGGCCGACTGCCGAAGAATTGATGCTTCTGAATTGTGGTGCTGGAGGAGACTCGTGAGAGTCCCCTGGACTGCAAAGAGAACAAACCTATCCATTTTGAAGGATCCCTGAGTGCTCACTGAGTGAGCTTGCTTCCCTGAGTGCTCACTAGGAGGACAGATCCTGAAGCTGAGGCTCCAACTTTGGCCATCTCATGAGAAGATTCCCTGGAAAAGACCCTGATGCTGGGAAAGTGTGAGGGCAAGAGGAGAAGGGGACGACAGAGGACGAGATGGTTGGACAGTGTCATTGAAGCTACCAACATGAATTTGACCCAACTCCAGGAGGCAGTGGAAGACAGGAGGGCCTGGCGTGCTCTGCTCCATGGGATCATGAACAGTCAGACATGACTTAATGACTAAACAACAACAACAACAAAATATGTGATGATTCATAGGGTGCCTTTTAGCTCCGTAGTTCTAAGATTGTTATGATAGCATACTTATATAAACACAATTGATTTGATGGATCTACTTAGGGATATACACCTCTGTGGATTTTGTTTCACCAATAAGAAGTTTTGAGCAAGTTTTCAAGAGTTTTTGCACATTGACTTTTTGTTTGTGTATGTGAATTTTCTTTTTGCAAAAATGGCTTTTGTACCCAATTTTTTTTTATGCTAAAAGATTATTTTGCTCAGAAAAGCTTGTGTTTTGTGTAAAATATATGTTTGTCACACATAGTACAAGGTTTTGAATGTAGAACACTTTAAAACTGACACTGGAATTTTCAGATAATGCTACTGCTGATGAGAGAAGTGCTCCAAACCACAAAGGAGCCAAGGAAAACCGTCAAGCCCAAGAAATTTTGATTTATTAATTTGTCACACATATTAAGGCTATTTCTGGTCTCATGCTGGAGCAAATGAACTCATAAAGGTTGACTTTTATTTTTTTGATAGGTTGTCTCAGTCATTAAGTCACTCTGTTTTCACTGAGAACAAGAAAACCTGTGAGAATTCATTACAACCTTTGGTCTACTGTAATTGAGTGCTATCACTGGATTTAAGTCCTTGTCTTCTGCCGCCGTTAACAGGCAGGGCCTAAGGACCCAAACCTAAGAATCAAAAGTGGTCATCCAGGCACTTCAAGGATTTCTGGTTTTGTTTGTTTGTTTGTTTTTAACTCCCCCCCCCCCCAGCCATTCTGAGCCATTTCCAGGCCTGCTGCAGCCAGTGAAAACATGATCTCCAAGCCTGGCACAGATGTTCACCCTTGCTTTAACAGCTGCAAGTTATGTGAAAATTCAACATGAAGAGCATACCCCATCAACACATCTGTATAATGAAAAGGGGAAAAATGTGCTGAGTATCTTTTTGTTATGCAAGAGCTGAAGGTGCAGGAACCATATCAGAAAAAAAAATGCCAACTTAGAATAATTCAGCATGCTCTGAACATATAAGTAGGGTACTAACTAAAAAAAATATATTAATCACAGACATCAAGGTGACAAGGGCACATTTCTGTCAGACTCTGGTTTGAACTATGCACAGGGAGTTCCTCTGCTTTAGCTCAGTTCAACCAAAGAAGAGCATTAGTAATACCAAGGATGCTTAAAATAATAAACAAAAAAAGAATAGCATAAGAACATGGCTTCTTGAAACATGTCTCGGATTAGGAATTGTCACGGCCTTTGGATACCAGACCAAACCACATTTTCTCATAAGGAATTCCCACCAAATCCCTGGCGGGGTTTGTTTGTTTGTTTGTTTGTTTGTTTGTTTGTTTGTTTGTTTATTTATTTATTTATTTATTTATTTATTTATTTATTCCATCTATACCCCGCCTATCTGGTCATATTGACCACTCTAGGTGGCTTACAACACAAAACACAAAATACAAAACCAATATATGATTCAAAAGGAATTTGTACACAATTAAAAAATTCTATAAGATGGAAAAGGGAGAACATAATAAAGAAAGCAAGAGAGAGGTCAGGGATTAACTGGTGGGGCGGGGGGAAGGCCTGCCTAAACATTCATGTTTTCAGTTGTTTCTTAAAAATACCCAGAGAGGGAGCCGCGTGAATCTCTGGAGGCAGGTTGTTCTAGAGGTGAGGAGCCACCGCCGAGAAGGCCCAGTTTCTTGTTTTTTCCTTCTGGGCCTCCCTCAGCGTCAGGCTCCTCAGCCTCACCTCCTGACTCGCACGGGTGACACGGGTAGGTCTTGGTGGGAGTAGGCGTTCCGCCAAGTATCTTGGTGGGTTGACTTATGAACATTCTTAAGGGCCAAACGACACCTCATCTGCAAGTTCTGTCATTGCAACTCCCACTGCAATTTTCTTCTTCAACATATCGTCCTAAAGATCACCGATTTTGAGGGAAAGAGGGAAGAAGCTGAGCCATTGCGGATTCCCTAGTAAGATGGCCATGTATGCCTCACCACACTAGAGGAAGTAATTTTACCTAACAAGAAATAGAGAAGGACTCAGACTTGCATAATACGTATTTGCATTTGCTTCTTCCTATGTAAAGTAGCAAATGTAAAATTAAAATCTCTGCTTTACACAGAAAATTAAGAGAGAAAATATAGGACCTCCCACTTATGGGGGCAGGAATTGGAACTGCATGATGGATTTGCTTTCTCCATCTGCTGTCTATGTGAAAACAGTGGACGGGCATGTCCATGGTTCTTGCTGCTATTTCTTAGAGTTATTTTTTTAAAAAACAGTCTTCTGTCAGAGGGCTATCAGACCCTGATCCAAATTGCCCATCTACTTTTGGAACAAAAAAGAATATGATGCAAATCTAGGTCTCCTAGTCAGTCACTCTCCCCACTACACCACACTGGCTCTCATGTAGAGTGGGCTTCCAAACTATTTCATTTGACAGCATACACTCTTGTTTAACATTTTTATAGCCTCCTCATGGCATATTGATCTTTCATCCAGCAGGTGAGAAGAGCAAATCGAGTACTCTGTGTATTTTATCGCAGTAAATCAAGTCTTTATTATTAGTCCCACATAGCAGTGGAGGCTAAAAGCTGGGAATGGTGCATGGCAGAGGCAATGACATTTGAACCCCGAACTTCCTAGTTTTGAGGTCAGTTTCTTTGGCTGCAGATCTAGGGGGACCAAAGGAAAAAAAGAGAAAGGGTTCCCGTCTTTTTTAATAGTTGCCATAAAGAGGAAATTTCAGCAAGCAGAGCTTTTAATGCAAGCTTCACCTCCACACAACCATTAAAGCGATAAGAACCCTGCCCTCTTTTTCACCCTATGCAGTTCTCCATCTTTATGCACATGGGAAAGAAGACAGGAGTTCTACCCTTTAGCAACTGCATAAATTAGAGGCTTTCAGCAGTTGTAGCTTCTCGGACAAGCTGCAGCTATTGTCATTTTATCTTATACAACAGCAATTAAAAGCCCATTTTTCATATGGCCGCTCTAATCATGTGGCCTTTGTAGTGTGAGGGAGGCAGTTTTGAAAATTATGGGACCCCTCGGAGAAGGCCTGCATAAGATTGCCTTTGTTTGCGCCTCTATTAGAACATGTAATTAGCTTATACTGCTTCTGTCTTATGTTTATACGTTCCCTCATTAACTAATGGCACACACCCTCTGCGAAAATAGTGTGTGTGCTTCCAATTTAGTCAACATGCTGAAACAAATTTCCAGCTATGTCACATTTAAAACATATGTATTCAAAGGGAATGTGGACAAAAACCAGAACCATTTTTTTTAAAAAAAATTAAAAATATATAATTTTGTTGGAATTTGTGTGTGTGTGTGTGTGTGTATGTGTGTGTGTGTGTGTGTGTGTGCATGTATGCACCTGTGCGCCTGCATCTAAAGTATGTTTGGGTGCAGCTGTCTCTTGAGTCTCTACAATCAGAGAAGCCCTGTTCCTAGATCCTGTCACCCAGAGAGTTGCATTTGTGGGAAGGAGAGAGCATTGTATGGTGCCCTGCCGATTGCTAATTATCAGGATAATCCTTCCACTGTGTTACAGCTGGGATTTTGCCAACAGACACAGCTGAACTGAAGGAGATGGTGTTGTGTTTAACTGGATTAATGACTGTACAATTACAAGTCTCCCTAAATGCTCTACTACAATTAGAATGCACCATATCTTTGCAACCTGGCAGGCTTTTGAGAACATAATTACAGGCCTCCAGCATTATTTGTGTTCCACTTGAGGCGGCAGGCGGAGAAGGCATTATTGGGAGCAGAAGGTGGCTACATCCTTACAAGTTATCATGTTGACCTTGCTCTGCAAATACCACTCCAGGATGAACCCATCTGTTGAAATGCCATTTCCCCCCATCTCATAGTTTGACAAAATGTGGTGCCTTTCTAGGCACTGCGTAGCAAAAAGGGAGGAGCATGTCCCATAGATTGAGGTGGGCGGGGAGGGGAAATGTATGTTTGATAAAGAAGTATGCTATCAAATTATATTCTAGCTTTGTATTCTTTTAAGAAAGCAGCACACAAAACAAGCCAACAGGACTCTTTCCCATCATGAGAATTATTACCATAAACTTTTTCTTCGTTGCTGCACACATAAACATTATATTTTGCACAAACCTCCTTCCCGTGTAGAATTGCACAAAAATCATTTCTTTGACTTTTACATACAGTTACAAAATACCAAATGAAACCAAACATTAAAACTCTCATAATTTTGTGGGAAGAAAAAAAATCAGATTATTTCAGCTACTTCTGGAGGTGAGATGCCCACTCCTGCCCAGATCACCAGTTCCCTGAGGTCTTTGCTTATTTATGCCTAAGGCCAAAGTTTCTTGGGCCAATCAGGAAATGAACAGATAACATAGCAGCTTTTCGGTTATCAGTAGAGTTACATTAAGAAGTAAAGGACATCTGACTATATTCCAATGAACTGCTAGATATCTCAGTGTTTTAGGTCTCTGGCTGTGGAGCTAGAGGTTGAGGGTTCGATTCCCCACTATGCCTCCTTGACAAAGGTTGGACTTCATGATCCAACTCTACAGTTCTCAGATTATTTATTATTTTGCAGCTAAAAGATCTGCAAATTAACTTGTTTTTGTTTAGTTCAGTTCTTTTCTCATAGTAATATTGAACAGCAAAAGTCTAGGTACCAGCACTGAGCCAGCTCTGAAACTTTGCTGCCACAGTAATCTATAATAAAAGCTGTCACTCATTTCTACAATATGATGCAAATTAAGAATGTATTCAGTCCTGCTAAGGCATGAAGCATGAAATTAACCTAATGCTTTGAAATCCTTGGGCTGTCTAGTTGTCAAGCAATATTGGTTATCCATGGTGCTGATGTGTTCTATAGCACAGTGGTCCCCAACCTTGGGCCTCCAGATGTTCTTGAACTACAACTCCCAGAAGCCTTCATCACCACCTCTTCTGGCCAGGATTTCTGGGAGTTGAAGTCCAAGAACATCTGGAGGCCCAAGGTTGGGGACCACTGCTATAGCAAACCCATTTTCTCATTGTGTGACAAACATTGGCTGAAATCCTGTTGCTTGGTATAATACGTTGCAACTAAAGTAAGCCCATTGAGTTCAGTGGACCTGACTCACCAAACCCCT
The DNA here is from genome assembly GCF_051106095.1 of Pogona vitticeps. NCBI lineage: Eukaryota > Metazoa > Chordata > Lepidosauria > Squamata > Agamidae > Pogona > Pogona vitticeps. Next base: position 206,617,043 of record NC_135784.1, read on the forward strand.
GCAGATTCAGTAGGTGTACTTTAGTTGCAACTTACTTTGCTAAGCAGAAGGGTTCCAGTCATTATTTGTTTTAATAAAGTTTTAATGTATGCTGTTTCTCTGCATGGCTGAGAATGAGAGAAGATAAATAATTGTAGAAATATTTTAAGCCCATAAATAAACATGGGTTCCTCCACTGGCACTGAAACAGGTTAGAAAAAGGAGCCAAAGAGATAACTTCTTAGTCGGTGCTCACTCAGCATGAAACACATAAAACACCCACGTTGTTTTGTTTATTGTTGGCACAGCTAAATAAAATGAAAAGTGGGGAGGCATCTGCATGAGGATATATGGCTTGAATCACTTAATTTATTTTGTTAATTTCTTTAGTAGCGTTCACCATATCACACTCTGCCTTTTGGGACCATATTGCGTTGTTTATTGTGCCAAGCAACCTTGGGCAGTATGTTCAGGCACATTACAGTGTTTCAGTTCCTTCTCTACATGATTTTATTCCTTCAGTGGGAATTTGAGCTCTTGCTTTCCCCAGAATTGTTGCTTGTTTGAACAATCTCTGTGCGAGCAAGCACCCCTTCTCTCTGGATTTGTTCCTGTGTGAAGAAAGCAACAACAGAGAAAGGTATTCCACCATCCACCACCCCGAATGCTGAGTAAACTGGATACTTCAATGTTCCCCTAAACAGAGGTTCCCAACCTTGGGTCCCCAAATGTTCTTGGACTAAAACTCCCAGAAGCCTTTACCACCTGCTGTGCTGGCAAGGGCTTTTGGGAGCTGTAGTCCAAAAACACCTGAAGACCCAAGGTTGCAAGTCATTGCTTAAAACTGAAGGGGCATTTGTTTCATCTTTAGATACATCAGCCCACTTCATTCTCTCTGCTGCCTAGTTGGACAATAGAGCCAATGTGCTTGAATAAATCTCGATAGGCTGTCTTCCATATGTTTCCTAACCACGCTAGAAACAAAGTACCTGGCATGTTACATTTATCTACGGTCCAAGATCATGCTCCCATTTATTCTTATTTATTGCAAATATTTCGGTGCTGCTTTCCAAGACTACACTCTTTCCGAAGAGACGGAGGGAAATAAAAGCAAACATGTAGTACAATTTAAATACTGTACATTGTTTAGCATACCAAATGACTGTTGAGAATCAGTTTAAAAGATGATAGCTATAGCAAAATGCAATGAAAAACAGAGCCCGCTCCAACAAGGAAACCCAGCAAAAATGTAATAGTAGCATATACAATAGAACCTCCCAATGAAAAACCAGAGAAAACAAACATTTTTTTCCCAGAGCCCTCTTAAAAGCAATGCCTGATAGGGCAGCTAAATATCTCCTGGGAAAGAATTTGACAGCATGCCATTTGCTACATAATATACATTAAAAAGTGTTATCTACCATTTCTAGGTAGAAAGCAATACCAAATAACCAGCACTATTGTTCTAACAAACCACTCATGACAGACCTTCTTCTGTGCGGCTTTCTCATGTTCCTGTGAGGCTTTTTCACTTCCCTTTTTAGTTTCCTCAGCTTTTGATTCATTGCAAGAGGGAACATTAAACCTTTGAGAGTGACTTATTTCCTTTCACTCAATAGGGGAATCATAAAGGTCTCACAGAAATATGATTGTGTCACCAGCGCCCAAAATAAAATTCGATTGCACAGGGGAACATTGCGAAACTTTGCTCACTGTTTCGTTTTCGGCAGTGTTAATTAGAGCTTGCCTTATTCTTCTGCACCTTTCAGTTAGCCTCTGAGTGTCAGAGTGCAGCCTCTTGCTGAAGTGGTCTTTATTACATTTGACCGTTTCTTTGCCTTCCAGTTCATCTGAAAAGGCTGTTTCAGTTTGTGGAAGAAAGTTCTAAGAGAAGCGCAATCCGTGTCCCTCTTAAAGTTACCTCAGGTCACCCAACATTTTGAGCTTAGGTCAGAATTGACTTGATGATACATGATTATTATAGTTTTAGTTAAACCCTGAAGCAAGATGGTGTAAGCCCTGCTTCATATATTGGTGAAAGCAATTATGCACATTACACCTGGCTTAGAGGTATGCCATCCCCTTGCCAAGAGATCAGCATCATTTCCAGAACCTGCTCAGGTGATATTAAGAGGGGGAAATATAGTGGAAAGAAAAACAAAACCGTGGAAAAATACCAGTCCCCCTCTCTTTCTGATGTTCCTGGTGGTACCATCAGCACCCACAAAAAGCAGGGTTTAACAGGTTGCCCCATACTGCTGCTAATTGTCTACATTTGGTGGATCTAATCAAACAGCTTCTAATTCAAATATGCAATTTACATTTCTAGCTGTCTCTGTCTCTCTCTCACACATACACACAAATAAACACACACACTTTTCTGTATGTATAAGCATGTATCATCTCTCTGGCATTATGCTCTACATTCTGCGTTATGCTCCGAATAATTTATAGCACGATATGCCTTTTCACATAATCCTCCTAATCAGATTGGGCACATGCTTATGCGGCATCCAAATAAGCAGGAAGTTAGCACATCAAATGTAATTCAGTGTGAATAAAATGAAAGGAAAAAAAAGTTGTGGCATGATGCAGAGTTTCAGAGAACAGCGGCTTGTCTTGAAGTATAGCTGTAAAAATGGAAAATACCGAGACAACAGTTGTGTTGTTCTGTGTTTGCATTCCTGCAAAGTTCTTTTAGGGAAACACATATTCACCATTCTTGGACTAAGGTCATGTGACCACATGACATATTGGTATCTATGGCCCTCCAGAAGTTTCCGAATTGCATCTCCTACAGTCTTTAATGACAGGCACAGATTTTTTTTTTCTTCAGGCAGGCTTTTAATAATAAGAGAGGCTTTTAATGGCAGCTGCTGTACTTCTTACTGTTTTCTGATATGCTTTTCAGTTGTTTTTTAAAAATAATCTTAAATCAGTGGTTGCTTCATTTGAATAATATATGTAGTTGAATCTTAACACTATAATTCAAATACTATAACTTACAGCTTCTTAGAGCTGAATTTGCTTTTTAAACTCTTTTTCTACACTACATTATGTCTCCATTGGGGAGTGGGTATTAAATAATTAGATGAATAGGTCCTTCTAAGCCATGCTCAGTTACTTCAGAGTAACTACTTTTAGAATTTAGAAACCATTTTTTTCTTGAACAGAAGTTGTCAAGGAAGCCACTTAAGGCTTACATTTTGTGCACCAAGGCTAAAGCCAGCCCTGAGAAAGGATATAAGATTTTATGCCAGTGTTCTTAACTTTGTATAGAGTGTGATTTATTTTCCTAAATTTTATGGTTGGGAGATGGGGCAGAAAAAGGAGCAGGTAAGGTCTGTCTTCCCAACTGTATCTTTGGCTCACCCATAGGATGAAAGGTATAGCTTTGGTTTTCTACCAGTGGCCAATCAACACTGGTTTCAGGAGACATATCTGAGAGGTCATGAAGTTATCCATCATTGTCATTAGCCCTTAGCCTCCAGCAATGTTTCAGAACATTATGAACATAAACCTGCATTCCTTTCTCTTATCAGTGACTGAAGGGCTTTTAAAAAGCTAATTACTGTTTTTTCTTACCTACAGCCTTCCGAATCTGCTGTGTCAATGAATCTTCCTGCAAGCAGCACATGGAACAAAGAACTCGTGGCACACTGGTTAAACTACTGTATTGCAGCCAAAACTGCACTCATGACCTGGGATTGAATCCCAGGTAGCCGGCTCAAGGTTCACCCAGCCTTCTAGCATTGGTAAAATGAGTACCGGGGGGAATGTGTAGCCTGCATAATTAACTTGTAAACCACCCAGAGAGTGCTTTAAGCACTATGGGCTGGTATATAAGCAGCACACTTTGCTTTGCTTGCAGAGTTCAACTATTACTAGTGTCTTTTAATTCTTCTCTTGTGCAAATAGAGGATTAGTATGTCCTTGTGAGGCTATTTGAGATCTTGCTTTTGCTTGCTGACCTTGATGTGGTGGTTCTTTGCGGGATAATTGTACTGGCCATAAATTCACTAACAGGATAGTTTTTAGGCATCTGTAATAGGGATGTTGATAATTTGATTTAAATGGGACAAGCTGGGAATATTTTGGCCAATAACAACAACGGTGGGGCTAAAAAGGGACAAGAGGGGAAGTGCAGCTGCTTTGGCTCGGTGTGGGCCAGTTCAGATAGATTTTCTTAACTACCAAATCTCATGATGCAACAGCATAATTACTCGCTGTCTGGAACCTCTGCTACTTGCATCCTTTGTCTCTATAGCTGCTGTCTATACACAAGTGTATGCTACTATGTAGGCGAATGTCCACAAGTCCTCTAAAATTCAGTGCTGCATAAACCTGGTATGACCCTTGAAATAAAAATTCTGGTGGAACACCATAACAAGTGGACATGGAGGCAGCACAATGTCAAAACAGTACTATAGCAGGCAACGTCCTGCAGCAGGTAAAAAGTGACAACTCCCTCCTTCTACAACTTGTCCCATTTCTATTTCTACCTCAAGTGACCTAGTGCATCAGGATATGTTGCTGTTCTGAAGTGTGGTAAATATTATGAATATAACATGCTGTCTGTTTTGGTCACCTGACTGATCCTTTGACCGTCTTTTGACATGTGGTCGGGCTTGGTAACTACTTGGTATATGAAGGTTATTTTATACTAGAAAAGGAGGTCTTTGAGTTCTTGGTGCCTGTTCTTTAGGAGTTATTTTTTATTTTAAACCATATTGTTTTAAATATTCCCTAGCACCCTTCCTCTGGAGGATTCCAGTGTGGTGCTCAAAAAAGGAAACTAAAACTATGCTTCCAAATAGATAATTGAAGCAACAAATGACCATGGCAGAACGCAAGATAATTCAGCACAATAAATGGCATAAAATCGAACAAAATACACAGACCATCTTAACTCAGGTCTATTTTTCTTTCCATCACTATGATTGTATATCACTAGAATGAGAAGCTTTCAGTCTCCCTCCCCTTTTCTAAATTCTCCCCCCATTGCTCCTCCTCACCCAGATCTTCCTGTTCAGCCATACCCAACATGTCAAGAATCTGAAGAATCTGCCCTTAATTATTTTTGATAAGAGCTTTCCAAATGTGATGAGGTGTTTGGCTGCTTTGTGAAAGGAAATAAGGAAAAGAGGACTAATGTTTTTGCCCTAAAATGGCACAAGGCCACCGCCACCCCATTTGATAAAATATTAGGGTTATTCTTGCTAAGACTAAGTTTCAGAAGTGTGGTCTTTCAGTATGTGCTTTCTGGGAAATTAATGCTTGGGAGAGGTGCCTGTGGTTCCTTTTAAAGGGAATTGTTTTAAAAATGGGAACCATGACCCCCTTTCCTTACAGAAAGAGAACTCTCTTCAGAATGGGAGACAATGTGTTTTACATTTTTTTCTCTGAATTAATAAGATTTCAGCTGTAACAATTTCTATGGAGGAGGAAAAGTAGAACTGATTATGAGCCAACCAAAACTGGATGCTTCCAGGCATAGACAACTTAGCATTACCTAGTCATTGTAGTGCTGCTCGAAGCCGCAAGTGGAACAACAATTCCAACATTTGGAATCCAGCGTTCCTTCTGTCTTGCTACAACACTTTATTTTCTTAGTCCTAAATGTTGCATGTATAGAAGCCATACCCGGAGCTGTGGCATGTATGTGGGAGAAAATTCTAAATACTGTAGTTCTCTCCCTTCCACACTACCAGTCATGACCCACTTACTGCCATTTTGCAGGGGAAGAAAGAGAGAGAAAAGCAATGTTTTCCAGGAATAAATGTTTAAAGTGATAGGATTGATGACTGGCGGGCACAGACAGAATACAGAGTTGGAAATGAGCAGAACAATCTACACAGCAGATCTACTGAACAAGTGAGCACCATGGGGAATTTTGTATCTGTTCTATTTATTTATTTATTTATTTATTTATTTATTTATTTATTTATTTATTTATTTATTTATTTATTTATTTATTTATTTATTTATTTATTTAATGTCCTGCCCATTTAGACCAAAGTCTACTTTGGGTGGCGAATAACAATACTGAAATAAAATAAAACAACAATATTAACACACAAGAGGATGGCGAAATAAGTTAGGTATCGACAGGAGGGAAGGCCTGTCTGAAGAGCCAGGTCTTAAGCTGGCTCTTAAAAACGCCCTGCCAGGGTGCCAGGCAAATTTCTGGGGAGAGATTGTTCCAAAGCCGAGGGGCCACTGCCAAAAAGGCCCGCTTTCTTGTTCTTTCTCTTCGGGCCTCCCTCAGCGTTAGGCCCCTCAGCCGCCCCTCCTGGCTACAGCGAGTGATACGGGTAGATCTAGGTGGGAGAAGGCGTTCTGCTTATGATATTGAAATGGAATTCTACAGCTCTGAGGGTGGGAGGAAGGGAGGGAACAGGAAAAACATGAGGGAAAATATTCTGATCACATCAAGCAGGTGTCTTCTTTTTTTCTGATAATTTTTCATTTTAACTATAACATAAACATAAACATAAAATACATAAACCAAAATACAAATTAACTGTGTTCCCCATCACCATAGATGGGACCTCTTGCAATGATCCTCTTCTTCATCTATATTCTTCTTCTTCTTTTATTGTCCTCTACTCCAGAACTGCATTGATTCTTGATTTGGAGCTTTCCCTTTTCGCCTTGTTAACACATATTCCAAAAATCTGCTCCATATCTCATAAAAATTATTCTTTTTCATCTCTCCTTTCTCAACCTTTAAATTACAAGTTCGCTTATCATTTATAGCTATTCAGTATTCCATATTTCATTATACCATTCGTCCATTCGAAATTCAGATTTTGATTTCCATTGCCTAGCTAATATTAGTCTCGCTGCTGTTAATAAATTGGTAATAAATTCTTTAGTTATCTTATCATATTCCACATTCTCAAATATTGATAACAAAACAAAGCAGTCTCAGGATTAAATTTTATATCTTTTTCACATATGTCATTTAGTTCTTTAAAGATTAGTTTCCAAAATCTTTGTACTTTTTCACATTCCCACCACATATTTATAGCTGTGGGATCAGGATTTTGATTCACAGGAATCACCCAATCTCCTGAAAAGTACAAAATCCTGATCTCACAGCTACAAATACTCAACAATCCCACATAGTACTGTACACCAGAACATGAACAGAATTCTATCTCCTGTCCTCTGAAAATGGCAGCCACAGAGACTGGTGAAACAACAAGAAGAAAAACCTCCAGAACATGGCCGAACAGCCCGAAAAACCTGCAACAAACATATATTCTCAAACTTTGATAATTGTACAATCAATATCCAGTGTAGAAACAGCTCCAGTGTGAATAGGCTGTTTTCAGTCATTTCTTGTTGCCTACACTGCAGGTCAGCTTCAGTGACACTGTGGTTTTGTATCACTTTCTTGTGTTATTATTTACTTCTTTATGTGTGAATTAACATTACACATTGGTTATACTAGACTTTAAATACATAAGTACACGCTGCATTGCAATGGTTGGTATTGGTTACTGGATGGGAAATCATGTTCCATTGCCAGCTGAAGACTAGCTGTTGTGAGAAACAGATTTTTAACATTGTGCCATCCTCCTTCAGAATTCCCTCCCAAGGGATGTTTTAGAAAAGTTGTATAAGATATTTATAAACAACCAAGCTTTCAAGAACTAGGAAGCAGCTTCAGGTATTGTTCTGAATTTCAAAATGTTGTTTTGATGGTTTTAAAAATAATTATATTTTATAACATTGGTTTAAAAATCTATTTTTGTTGAAAATGTAAGCCTTTCCATGGACAGGACAAAAAGTGGGTGTTAATTTTGAAAGAACAGAAGAAAGTCTCTTTTGATGGCAGAATTTTATTTCTTATTTCTTATTTATTTATTTATTTATTTGATTTTTACCCCGCCCCTCTAGACCGTGTCTACTCGAGGCGGCTTACAAAATAAAACAAAACAGTATAAAAATATATAAAATCATAAAATTACAAATTTCAATTTAAAACAATTAATTTAAAGAGAGGATTACCAAGATGGAATAGCAAAGAAAAATGTTCATCCATTGTTTCTTTTTTCTTGCAGCTCTCCTTATTAGAGATGGACCACTAGTCCAGGGCAGGTCTTGGTTTTTTGCCTGTTCATGCACCCAATTGCATAACTGAGATGTGCCCTGAAACCTTGCCCATTAGCTGCAGTAAGTGACATAAACCTTATGCAAACACTAGCAGGATTATGATCTTTGTACATTGCAATAGCATAAAGTTGTATATACACTTCTCTCTTCAACACTGGTTAGGGGCACCAGACTCCTGTATAGTTTGTATAGTTCAAAATCCACTCTATGATCCCAGAACACAACTAGAAAGCATAAACAGCTCTCTCTCTCTCTTACACACACACACACACACACACACACACACACACACACACACACACACACACACACACACACACACACACACACACACACACACACTGTTGACAATCCTTTCCATATGGCACCATGTGTAATAAGCCTTAAAGGTCCTTATGACCCACTGATCTAGAGATCTGTTTGTGAGCAAGTACACCACTTTGAAGCCTTCATTGCTGAACTCATGCCCTGGTTCTCAGTGGGCAGGGACACCGTATTTATTGAATATTTTTTCTTTATTGAAATATTTTCTTTCTTGCTTGCTTTCTTGCTTTCTTGCTTTCTTTCACAAAATCTGTGTATAACCAAAACTGTGCTACTCAGACCCATGTAAGTCAAGGGAGAAGTGTATTTCCTATTAATGTTTTCATATTTGTTTTTCATACTAAGGGCTGCATTTTGGATATTAGTTATTTGATTTGCAGTTCCTCAATATCCATAAGGAAATATTTTATTTTTGAGCATATGAGTAGCCCTTTCATACTGATGCAGTACTTCAAAGCCTTGTTGTAGTTTTTTTATTATTATGAATGGATGATAAGAATATATATTTAGACTCCTAGCATTTACTAATTAGGAGCTATTTCTGTGGGCTTGACAAGCTACTGTGAAGTCAGAATCAAGATTAATAACACATGTTCAGAAACCTCAATTGAAGGGGGCCAATTTATGTTCAGAGAGCCTCACATCTTTTACTCCAGTCCATTGAAAATGAACAGAGCTATTCTGGTCAAAAGGACTTGGTTCCATTCTGATGAAATTTACCATGACAGTGCATCGTGGTGACATTCAATTGGAACAAATTAACTGTCAGGCCAGGGCAAAACGAGTAAACGTAGGGCCTGCAGCCTCCTCAGCAGTTGTGCCATCAATGTGGTATTCACAAAGATCAGAGTGACCACAAACCACACTGCTTTTAAACAAAGTTAAGTACAGCCTCGCTTGTTTGAATTAGCTTTCCCGCAGCAGGAAAATGAAATAAGCTCTTTTTTTAAAGAATTGTGTGATAGGAAGGCTAGGTGAAAGACAGAGTAAGAGAGAAAGTTTTATTGAGATACTGGGAGAGGGAAAGGGGGGGGGATATGTCCACAGAGTAAATATAAATGAACAAGTCCTGGTTCACTAAATAAACACTCATCAGTGACAGCTTTTGATTCAAATGAGACACCTCAGGTCTTATTCATCAGTCATGTATTTCCTGAAGTTAAGGAGGGCATGTTGTTTCACAGCTATTTCCTATCTTCCACTAGTGACATAACTGGTGCCAAAAGCATTTCCATGACTGCATACAATAGCTGCTCTAATGGGTGCAAGGAGGGCTCAGTGTGTGAATCAGCAAGACAGTGTGATATTTTTGCTCCAAAGGCAGCTGTGATGGCTGTCGCAAGGTGGGTGGGTGGGTGGGATAACAGTGTCAGTCTGTATGGAGCTTGAGAAACATTGTTGGGAATATTCCATTTCTGTCCATGGTGACTAGAAGATTCTGGGGGGTTGTAGTAAAAAAAAAAAAGAGGAACTTTTCAAAAGTACAGCATATGGTGTTTCTTGATTCCTACTATCCAGAAGAGTTTTTTGTTGTTGTTGTTGTTGTTGTTGTTTGGTAGACATTGCAGGGCAGTCTCCATAGCTGGATCATCATGTGGGTCAGAAGTGGGAATCTGGTTTCAAGACTTTGAGGGACTCCAGTTCTAGTCAGCATAGCCAGAGGTGGAAATGATGGGGGTTGCAGTTCAATAATATTTGGAGTGCCTCGGGTTTGACACCCTGACTTACAGTGGGGTCTTGACTTGAGAACTTAATCTGTATTGGAAGGCAGTTCTCAGGTCAAAAAGTCTGTAAGTCAAGTCTCCATTGACCTACAGTGCATTGAAAACTGATTAATCCCGTAACAGGCCATTTTTGTTCCATTTTGGTTTGTTTCTGGTCTGTAAGTCAAATCTCAGGCTGCAAGTCAAACCTAAATTTTGCGGCCAGAGAAGTCTGTAACTCAAAAAGTCTGTAAGTCAAGTCGTCTGTAAGTCAAGGGTCCACTGTATTTCATGGAGAACAACATATTAAGGGATCCTAACCATAATAGGCAAGATGGCTGGATAGCTCAGAGGTTTAGTTGGTTGGGAGTTCAGTTCCCCACTGTGCCTCCTGCAAGCAGAGTCAGCTTGTGTGGCCTTGGGCAAGTTGCATAGCCCTAGAGCAGCTCCTGAAGAAGGGGATGGCAAACTACTTCTGAGTACTCTTTAGCTAGAAAACTCTGAAAAGGGCCACCATAAGTCAGAATTAACTCAATGGCACAAGATAATGGTGATTAACCTGAACAGGCAAACAATACTTCTGTGTGACAAAGCAGAACAGCAGATTCTGAGGATAAACAACAGGTGGGAAGTTGTAAGCATTGCTGAAAACAGAATGGTGGCCTGGATGGGCCACAAATATGATCTAGCAGAACATGTTTTTTAACATCCCAGTAACATCCAGTGGCCAAATTGGCACTCTAGGGTGCTTAGAAACTGAGTTGTGATCTTATAACATTACTTTGTACTATTCTTTTAGGTTTTTAAAAACCATGTAATTGCTTATTTTTACATGTATTGTATTATGTATGTATTTTAGTTGTGACTGTTGTAGTTTTTATGGAAACTACTTAGAGATTTTATTAAGTGGTCTAGCAGTGTTATATAATAAATAAATATTGCTTACAAAGTCTTTATGATTAGATAATAGAATGTGCACGATACAATCATAAATTTCCTAGAAATGCTTTGCGATGGAGGTGATTTAGAGCAGTGGTTCTTAACCTTTGTTACTCAGGTGTTTTTGAACTGCAACTCCCAGAAATCCCAGCTAGCAGAGCTGATGGTGAAGGCTTCTGGGAGTTGCAGTCCAAAAACATCTGAGTAACAAAGGTTAAGAACCAGTGATTTAGAGCAGTGGTCCTCAACCTTGGGCCTCCAGATGTTCTTGGACTACAACTCCCAGAAGCCTTCACCACCACCTCTGCTGGCTAGGATTTCTGGGAGTTGATGTCCAACAACATCTGGAGGCCCAAGGTTGGGGACCAGTGATTTAGAGCACAATCCTAACTTACTAAAATCGTTGGGGGGCTAGTTGAGTTGACCGTAGGCTGCCTGAAGCTATGTGGAATTCAAATCCCTCCCGAGCTGGGGGAAATTGGGAATAATTTAGGACTACCCTCACTCTGACTGAACTGTTTGCCAACACTGAGGCTACACCCTTGAGTTGTAGTAACTCACCTCCACCCCCATCCTCTGGTTTCTCCACCACGTTTTGACTCTTCTGTCAGAGCTTAGGAAACAGATCAGTTCTGTCAAGTTTTAGGCCTGTAAGTGGATCCCTGAAACCACTTGGCAGAAGAGGGTTCTGCTGTCTGAAAGGCATCTTTGCTAGCAGAGGGCCATTCGTTTTGCCCTGTATTTTGCCTTTTAAACCCTTACAGCATGGGCACCCTTCAGTTGGATTGTGCTGTTTATTAGGCTTATCGTTGAGACTGAACCATTAAATAGTTCTAACCTTTGCCTTGTTCTTCAATTTCTAAAATGGAAATGAGAGAGTTAATTGTTTATTGAAAAGCCCTCAAGTTGACTCAACATATCATGGGCCCCCTTAGCATTTTGCTTCTTAATGGGAGACTATATTTTAAAAGCATAGATCAACTAATACTACTTCTGGGCTGAGTTGGTGTATTTAAAAATGAGGCAGAGCTGTCTTTAGAATCTCTCTTAAGTATGCCTTATTTTTGTGGCAAGCTACAACAGCTCAAGAGTCATCATTACAATTCAGAGGTAAACATACATTTGGAAAATAAAATATTGCTCCTTCTCAATTATTATGGGCTCTGGTGTAAATATAGGATGAAACTTGAGTACAGGAAAAATGAAATAAAAGGATTGTTACCAGTTGTTGACGATCCTGAATTAGAGTGGTACAACACATTATGAGGAAAACATTTAGGGTCCCAATGTTGTATTCACTGAGGAATTCATGAGTGCTTGTGGAGGGGTGGGTTAGGACATTTATTCACAGGAAAGAAGTGGGTACAGTGGGGTCTTGACTTGAGAACTTAATCCGTATTGGAAGGCGGTTCTCAAGTCAAAAAGTCTGTAGGTCAAGTCTCCATTGACCTACAGTGCATTGAAAACCAATTAATCCCGTAACAGGCCGTTTTTGTTCCATTTTGGTTTTTTTCTGGTCCATAAGTCAATTCTCAGTCTGCAAGTCAAACCTAAATTTTGCGGCCAGAGAAGTCTGTAACTCAAAAAGTCTGTAAGTCAAGCCGTCTGTAAAGGGTCCACTGTATTTTGAGTCTCAATGAAAGTTACAAAAGAGTCTTCACTATTGTCTTTGACATTCTGCCAATGAGAAATTGAAGAAGTCATTGACAGACATCACAACCTGATTCAGAAAAAGTTAGAGAGAGTGCAGAATTTAAGTTCAGCTGACTTCAGGGAGACCACAGTTGTTTGCAAATTATGTTGCAAGCATGTTGTGCAAGACTCTGACTGAAAGGTAACTGAAGATGGCTGCTGATCTATGAATTCTAATGGAGCTATGACAGCTAAGATCCAGGATCTGCAGCCTTCCTTTATCTATTCCTGGTGTGTGCTCATTCAGGTGACAGGTGAGTGACAGAATATCTGGATGGTGCTCATCATCATCAACAACATCATCAAGAACAGCAGCAAGAATAGTTAAAAGACTATTCAAAACTGCTTCTGGGGCCCTTGCAGGATTAATGACCTTGAAACTTAAGCTTCATAGTAAATCCGCCTCTGCCTAAATCTTTGAATTTTTATATATAGTAGTGAGTCATATGTAATATGTAAGAAACTTGGACATCCATAATCTTGCATTTCTTTATATTTTATTGAAAATAAAATTTCCATGCTATTCCGGAAACATAACCCATATCTTGCCGAGAAAGGGATCTTCCATCTGTGACTTCAAAAAACAAGCACACACAGGCAGTGATTCAAACAGGTACAGGATTCATAGGCCAGCCAGTTTTGATCCATGATAAAACATTGAAAAGACAGCTAAGATAGAGTGTGAATAGTCTGAAGCGTAAGGATATTGTGGAAAACAAAACAAAGATTGAGGGAAAGGGGGAAAGCAGGTTATCAAAAGTAAAAACTGTCTAGAGTGAGCTGTTAGAGCAGTACAACAATGGAACCACTTACCTCAGGAGGTGGTGAGTGCTCCATCACTGGAGAAATTCAGGAAAAAAAATTAGACAACTATCTGAGAGATCTACTTTGATTTGAATTCCTACACTGAGCAGGGGGTTGGACTTGATGGCCTTATAGGCCCCTTCCGATTTCATGATTCTATGATTCTAAAACTCACACCAGAAGAAAATGTTGTGGCCTTAATGATTCAAGGCAATATACACCATTGATACAACATTCAATTTCCTCCACTATTCCATTTGAGTATTCTCTGTTTTCCGTTCCAAGTTTCTCCTTTCACAGAATGGAAAGTCTGTGAATTTCCATGAAGGCACACTATTAATGTGAATATTATTATGTATAAAACAAAGAGAAGACAGCAAATTTATAATGCAAGTAAACATTGTTTCGAAATCCATTAAAAACACAAAAAAACTCCACTGGGTTAGATAAACACATCTCTGCTTTTGCTTCAGCAATACAGAAAGAAAGAAACAAACTTGCCAAATTGTTATGGGGAGACCTGCCAATAGCAACAAAATACTATCCCAAGATATTAAAAGAATTCTTCCCTTGGCAGCCACTCATCAGCCATTTCGGCCAATATTATTCTTACAATATTATTAGGTAACATCTCTCATTGGTTACTGTTATATGACTGAAATTCTGAATAACCAGTCTTCAGGAAGTGTATCTGTGTTCTCCTGTCTTTGTTGCCCTTATAGTCTAAATAAAACAGTTGTGGTGGTGATAAGGCCACTATAAAAATACTTGGTCTTCCATCCCTTTAGATGCATCAGTGGAAACTCGTGTTATGCACTGCTTAAGAGTCAAGATGGTTGAGATCCTTAGCATGTATTTAGAGACAGGGTGAATGAGAGACAGGGTGTAGTGGACAGGTTGTCAAATTAGGAGACCTGGATTCAGATCCCTGGTTGGCCATGGGAACTCCCTGAGGGATGCCAGTGATAAACTACTCCTTGAGCATCTCTTGTATTTTGAAAACTTTTTAAAGGGTTGTATTAAGTTAGGTGAATTGATGGCATATAGCAACAGGAACTATGTACTTAGAAGCAGTGATCACTCCACTGGTAAAAAAAAAAAAAAAAAAACCCTGTGTCTCATAGTAGAGATGCTTTCCTTCACCTACATATCCTGATCTACATACCTTCAACAATACAGTGGAATTGACATACAAAAAGATGACACAATTTTTTAAAAGGAATGACAAATTTGTTAAAACAAAAACTTAATTACTTGAAATCAGATTAACATTACCTATTTATAGTTTTAATCTGTTATAGGTAACGTTAATCTGATTTCAGGTGATTAAATTTTTGTTTTAACAAATTTGTCATTCCTTGAATCAGAGCATAGTTCAACAGCTATGCTGGCTTTACTAACTTTCTGACACCTGGTACTTTCCACGAAAGACCATTTCTTGGAACATTTTGTCAGCTTCCACAAAGATCAAGCCAGATGCATTTCAATTCTGAAGTCTTCTTCAGTGGCTGTGTTATATCTATGGCAGTATAATGCAATAGCTTTGAACCATTTGTCAGTGTCTTAGTTTTTATTCTAATGTTGATTGATTGAGGTCTATTTATGGCCAAGTAGTCCCACTGTATACACTGTCGATATATAAAAACAACTTTCTGTGTTCCATTTCAGATTTATCAAGAGAGCAGATATCTGAAAGAACTTGAAAATGAAAGACAGCACTCCAGAAGAGCCCCAAACAAAAGCAAACTGAAAGTCCCTCCCATCAGCTGTTTTAGGGTTCATCCTTTCCCAAGGTGGGGAGATCCGTGTGTATTTGTGCAAGCATTGGGTGTTTAGATAAAGCACTGGCAAAGATCTGGAGGAAGGTAATTCAGAGGTAAACATGCTGCAAAATTAGTATGATTTCATTGTTATCAATGTACACGGCAACTTATAAGGACTATATATATAGTCCAATACTGCAATACAATAGGTGAGATTGTGCAAACTAGATTTGCAGCCTTAGCAATAATTGTGACTTAAACAGTGGAACATGTTATTCTTTGTCAATGACATGCACCTCATTGCCCTATCATAGGGTGAACCTGCAGGCTGCAGTTGCTCCCACTGAGTTCCAAACTGCTACAGACAGTAATACAAACAATAATCTGCTAACTGTGGATCAGCAAGTCACCAGCAAGTTCTCAATGTGTTCCTTTCTTAAGTAAAAACAATACTCCTCTGCATTTCTATATTAACCATGCTGATCAATGCTGGAGAGATTTCAGAAAACAATGGCTGCTGTTAGAAAACAGCAAGCGGCCTGTTGGGTGCTAGTGATGGCACAGAGTTCAGGTTAATCAACCATAACTAGAGATCAGATATTTGTATTCGTATCCCGAGGGATACGAATACAAATATTGGCACCATAGGTGCCTGGTGAAATCAGACCCTCCCCCCAGAACCGACCAGTCCACTTACCGCTTGCCACATGGCATGCACAGCCGTCGTCATTCGAATCACACCAATCACAGAAGTAGCCCAATCAGCGTTTCCCCACCTCTTTGTACAGCCAACTGCTCAGCCGCTGAGTGAGGAGATTCGTCATCCTGCCTCCACACTGGTGTGGTTGGCTGTGCAGGGAGGCATGGAAGCCCCATCCAGGTTATTTCCTCTATTGGCACAATGTGAATGATGATCATGCACAGTGAATGGTAAGTGGACTGGCCAGTTCTAGGGGGGGAGGGTCCAGTTTCCACAGGCACCTGTGGTGGTGATATTTGTATCCTGAGAATATTCCGTTTCTAACCATAACCTATTGTGTCTAACATTTGAAGCCTGAGACATCCATTTAGGGATGTTCAGTCAGCTACTTCAGAAGCTGTAAGGTCTAACTCTGTAGAGCGCCAATACAAAAGCTAGCCTTGTCTGTCTTGTTGAAAACAGTGGCAACAACTTTTCCCACCTAGCTTAAGAACTCATTCTGAAAGGTTTCAGAACTTGCCCCCATTGCCATATAAAAAGTTCTAAAACCTTACAGAATATGGAATTAGGGCTTCATCCTGGATGTATAGATGACTGGCCTGTTTCTGTGGGGTGGAGGGGCCATGTTAGTTTGTTGCAACAAAAGCAACAGGAGTCTTGTGGCTTCATTGGAGATATATTTTCATGGACTTCATCCCACTTGAATGCAGCTGCAATCTACAGTGTTTGCCGCAAGACTAAACAGTTTGTTTGTTTGTTTGTTTGTTTGTTTGTTTGTCTGATAGATGGCACTGCTTTTATTTTCATATTATGTACCTTTGGAAATTAATACTACTTTCTGACCCACCAGGCCCTTAATACAGTTCACTGGGGAGAGGGTGGGGAAGAAGCAGCTAAATCCAGATTAAAACAAACCTTAAATGGCACTTCATCCATACATCATGCTCTATGATGTGGCAGCCACTGGTTGACCAATTACAATGGAACTGGTTGAAATCCAGTAGTATGTCACAGCTAATTGAATCAGTGGAAGCTGTGGAGGAATTGACTCACCAAATCTCCACTGATTCAATGGAGCTACTCTAGTGCAAGCTATTACTGGATTTCAGCCAAACATCAGAGATATAACAATTAAAAAAAAATCAGTTCAGCAACCCAATTTATAAAGGCATTTGTAATAGTCTCCCCACAAACAGATCCTGCCTCTTGGTTCACATTCATGAAACATTGACCTCTAATTTTTTTGTCCCAGTGGGTCCAAGAGAGGAACTGAAGATAGGCTGACATTTGCGCCAGCACCATTCTATCTGGGTGTTCCATGGGGATGACAGGAAAAGCCCAGTTAACAAGACATTGTTCAGGGTAGGCAACAAGAATAAATATGTGACTGACAATGAACAGGTTTTGTACAGCTGTTGTACGTCCTCTGGCTAATGAAAAGCATCTACCATAGAGAGCCTGTTACTACAGAAGTGGTCTGTCATTGCTCACTTATCTGAGAGGGTTTTCCCTCTGCAGCTCAATAGGCTGTTGAAAGTACAGTGGCAAGCACATGCACTGCATGAATGGGAATTGTTTTATCTAAAAGCCTGCAAGCCCATACATCAGGTCTCTCTTTCCTGCAGCAAACTGCGTTGACTCTGTTCAAAGTGGCAGTCAAAATACAAGAAACAATTTCACTAATTGCGTCGTGGGGAGGCCAAGATCCTGTCTAGGTGAACACCTTCTTCAAAGTACTTGGGGGTTTCATGTTCATTTTAATTATTTAATTCAGCCATTGCTACTCTAGAAGTGGTATTAATATATTCAAATCCTAATGCAACGGAAGGAGTTAAAACAGACGGACTGAAAATAATATTGAGGAAGACAAGCCCTTTAGTGCCAAAGAGACAGTGTTTGCCTGGTTGCACAGTATGGAAGAAACTGCTGAAAAATACAAAGCCCGATCCCAAAAGCTTAGCTCCATCCCACCCACCCCTAGAAGTTCTTATTATTAATGTGTAACTTCTATTTGCTCATCAGATGGTTTCATTTACTACCTGGCAGCCTTTCTGCTCAGTGTCCATCTTAATATAAATACAGATTTTCAGAAGTTTAGAAGAATGGCATATTGCGAATAACTATGTGCTGACATCCAATTAGAGCTGTGCTTTTAATTCATCAAGTGCATTTTTAAAGTCCTTCCAGAAATCCCATTCCTGCAAACAATTATGCACATGAGTGATCCTGAGCAATGAAAGAGTCTGCTTTCACGTGATGGCTTTCAGGAGACTTCTTCTACATATAGACAGAGTCACATGGAAACTTCTGGCTTATCCTGTTCAAAATTCTTCCTCCAAGCCACTCTAAAGCAATCATTTCTCTCTGCCTAGTATGTACTGGCAGGCTTTACCAATGTGATTGTGTTTCTCTGGGTTTGCTGTAGAATTGAGTAGAGAGCTTTGCCCAGTTTCATTGGGTGTGTATATCTCTTTCAGCGCGCAGAGTGATTTCCCCACCACTACTCTTCTTTTGATTAAACAGAGTGTATCCAGAGCAACCTGCTGATATTGTTTGCCATGGAAAAGTTGGAGCAGAGCACATTTAGAGCACATGCTATGCATATAGGAAATCCCCAAGTTCAATCCCTGTCGTATTGGGAAAAAAATGGGAAATGATCCTGTTTGAAAGCTTGGAAATACTGACTTCCAGTCTGTCTACAACAATGGTTCCCAGCCTTAGATCCCAAGATGTTCATGGACTATAACTCCCAGAAATCTTGGCCAGTACAGCTAGTGGTGAAGACAGCTAGTGGTGAAGGCTTCTGGGGACCCAAGGTTGGGAACCAATAATGGAATAAGCAGTATGGATAAAGAAGGATTAATAGTCTAATTTTGTTATAAGGCAGTCTCCTGTATTCCTACATGTGTCAATGTTAGATCCCCAAATTAATATATTTTTGTTGCAACATATACTTGTCCACTGATCAAAATGCTCCTCTGAAAAACAATTTTACATGTCACTAAACATTGACTTCTCAACCAGAAGATTGGTTCACTTTTGTAAAGTGTCCAAGGGAAATTGGGAAAATTACGGGCCAGTTAGCTTAATATCTGTTATGAGTAAATTAGAGAAAGGCATTATTAATCATATATTGGAGCAGAATGTCTTTTGGGAAGGATCGAGATGGCATTTGAAAAGTTACGTCCTTGTGGATTATCCTTCCCCCACCCTGCACCCCAGTTCTTTAAAGAGTGTTAAATATGTGAATAGGGTTCATGTGGTAGAGTCTGGCTAGAATCCTGTACAGTGCTGCAGAACATAAAGTTGCTGGAATTTATGCCTAGATAACAAAGATAAGACAGTTTGCTTGCGCAATTCGTCACATGGTTCCCATCATGACCAATTGTGCAATGTGATCATTAATAGAATTTCTGCCTTGGTGCTATTACAGATGTTGCCCTCAGCTATGCAGCAAGAATCCAGACATTGTACATCTGGAACTTCTTCAGACTTTTCACAAAGACTGTTGAGCAAACATAGGAGTCGTAGGATTGGATGAAACATCCTTTTAGGATTGGTCAGCAGTGAAAGAACATGAAGCAGACAACAGCAAGAAATGGTTTGTTCTCCCAAGGTTCCTTATTAGCACCAGAATTTTAGATCATGTCTCCCTAACACATTTTATTGCAGACCCCACATGTTCTTGATTCAAAAGGAACTACAGCGTACATGGCAATGAACCCATAGGAAGATCTCCGTTGTAGGTGTAGACTAACAATACAAAGTAATTAATTATAAGAATAAAAGGCCTGGCAGTTAACTGTGTGAAAACTGGCTGCACAGAGATGCCCTAATGAGTGGAGAAACAAAAGACTGCCTCGGGTATTGCGTGTGGCCTATGGCTGGCATGTGCCTTATTCCAGATTTCAGTCCCAAGCACACACAGCTTCTATTGAAACTCGAGGAAGCCCAGTCCTTCCCATTGACTTCAATGCAGGCTGTAACTGCATAATTACTAGTAAGTCCAATCATCACTCATAAGGACTTTGTAGCTCTTGTTAAGACTTCCAGCTCTGAGCTCATTCTCATTAGCTTCTTCCACATGGTTCTGCTTATAGATGGCTAATTGCTGTCAGCATCTCAAGAGGCTTTTGAGGACAAGTAAACAGAGACTTTTAATTTTTTGTGTATGCCTTTAAATTAAGATGTTGATTTTCTTTTTTCTTTTTTTCAAGAGTTCCATGCTAAAAACAAAACACAACACAACACAACAGCACCATAGCTTTGTCTCTGCAAATTGCAGCCAGAAGTGGGTGAAAAGTAACACTGCAGCTCATACAAGCACACGATGATTTGCATTTTTGTAAAAATAAACTGGATTGAGCTTTATGAACATCCTGGACTGCTAGAAGGATGAATAGGTGGGTCCAGGATCAAATCAAACATGAACTCTCTCTTGAAATAAATAAATAAATAAATAAATGAATGAATGAATGAATGAATGAATGAATGAATGAATGAATAAATAAATAAATAAATAAATAAATAAATAAATAAATAAATAAATAAATAAATAAATAAATAAATAAATAAACAAACAAACAAACAAACAAATAAATAAATAAATAAATAAATAAATAAATAAATAAATAAATAAATAAATAAATAAATAAGAAAGACTGAATTGAGGCAGTCATGTTTTGGGGACTTTCTGAGGAGACAAGACTTACTGGAAAAGGCAATAAATGCTGGGAAAAGTGGAAGTCGTCAGGAAAAAAGGAAGAGCAAATATGAGATGGATTGACTCCACAAAAGAATCCATGGACTTGAGGCAGAACAGAACTTCTACCTTTTGAAGTTAACAGTCAGACCTTTCGGTCATCACTGATTCCCAGGGTCACTTCAAAATGACTTGACAACATGGAATAACCAGGGATGTTGGCACGTCTTTGGGTCTGAGTCGCGAATGAAAGTCTTGGTACCACATTCTGAGTCCCAAGCCCCAAGTCTGAGTTCCTATTAAAAGCAAGTTTTTTTTTTCTCGCAAGTCAAGTTCAAGTCATTGGGACACACCCCCCCCCCAAAAAAATCAAGTCAAGTCCAAATTGAGTCAGCAGTGCAACTTAAGCCTGCCTTGACAACAAGTCACACAACTCATCCCCATCCCCGGGAATAGCAACAAACAACATCATTTAGAATTTTGTGGTTTATTTTTCTTTTTTTACAGACCTGGAAAAACAAATTTTAAGTGCTTAATGTTCGTGGAAATGTGTGGAGGGGGGGGGAGAGAGGAGGGAAGCTACAGGGACACCCGATTTCAATGTAAAGGTAACTCAGATTCTGTATTTTTAAAAGCTGAATTCTGTATCTTTAAAAGACACACAGGAGAAAAAAGAAGCAGTAACAGAAGACAAAAAAAGTGGATTGTAAAGCAGCATTGAACTGTTATGCTACAGCAGTAACTTATACTGTAATTGCATGTTAACTGTGCTGTAGATTGTACATCTTTACTTAGTGGCTTTATAAAATGATGTATATTTTGTAGTACAGCAGTTCCTGGAATTTTCAACATCACACCCTTCCTCCCTTAAAAAAGTCAACCCCCCCCTTCACCATTTCCTCATTTAAATTAAAAAGATATACACAATATCTGTTCATAACAAATACGGCATTTTACAGTAAAAACAAGGAAAAATAGTTTTGTTTGTCACAAAAGTTAATAAAAATACCATTTATCCTAAGAAATAACATAACCAAATCAAACTGAGTGGGAAGGGTGGTGAACATGTCCTTTTTGGAATTTCTTGCTGATCCTCCTTCAGATGGAATGATGGTGTTGAAATAATGCTGTTGGTATTAAAATAAAAGCACGATACTAAGCCAGATCAAAGGGACAGCCATCAGTTTGTTGCCACAGAGAGAAAATGACTCTTACCTTTACTATATTATAATAATTGGGTAAGGTCCCATAAATTATATTTAATATCATAATAACCAACAATAACTTACCTTCTTAACAGTGAAATACTGAGATCTTCCACATTGTTTCTTCTCTTTGTAAAGCTATTAAGAGGTCATCTCTGACCGTGGTTTCAAACTCAGGGAAAGGCTGCAGCTCAATAGTAGAACATGTGTTTTTCATTCAGGACCCGGCCCTCCCTTTGGTTACCTCCAGATAGGACTGAGAATGTCCCGTCATAAACTTTGGAGAACAGAGTATAGAGAAGGTCGTATAACACATTTCCTAGTCTTCCACTGTTCTCTCTCCGGGCACACAAATCTTTCAGGCCTACCCTTCTTGAAAATACAGGGTTTCGAAGGAACCCATGCTTATCTGCTAATGACCAATTCTAAAAAATAAAATAAAAGCAAGCTAGTTTGCCAAAGGCAGACTGAGACAAACTCCAGTGGAATAAAAGGACAGTCTTTTCCTTTTGGGGAAACTCTCCTTCTAATTAAGGGTTAATTGAATTCTCTAGCTTGGCTCTCAGTATAAAGTAGCTTCCCAGAGTTGCAATATATGTTTTATTTGGCTCATTTTGGTTTTTGTACTAGCTTTCGTATCTTCATTGACCATTTGCTTGAGGTGACTCACACATTTCTTCTACTTTACCAATAAATAAAATACCTATTGGTTTTTAAAATGCCAGCAACCATCCCCAACTCTGCTATCCTACAGAGTTGCCCCCTCTTCCAGTTACTCAAGAGGGCCTCCTGGTGTCTCTCCCTCTGGAGAACCACTTTTTACGTGGTTCAGGTGGATGAAGAGGAGAGGCTGGGGGAATATTCTTCCTACCAACTTCCTTAAGACAGCTCACCTTAAAATCAAAATATAGATGGGGTCCTCAGATGGAAGACAACAATGCCATGCATTACATTTATTTTTAGTTATTCAAGAGTCAGTCAGTCAGTCAAGTATTTATTATGAAAGCAAAAACAATAAATTAAAAGGGATAAAACAGTCCCATGAGATAGGTCAGAAAATAATTCATTCAAGGACATCCAGTGAGATTCAAAGGACTTGAATCTTGGTTTTCCAGAGTTCAAATGAGCCTAATTTAGCTTCACCTTACTGTCAGTCACAGGGTAGGTCCATTTTAATTAATGGAATTTATGGAGGCGATGATTCACTAAATCCACATTGATTCAATAGGTTTACACTAGTATGATTTACTATACTAGATAATAGGATGTTGGCCGTTATTCTAATCACTATACTAAACAGGTCCTCATAGAAATATGGTATTTTACATGAAAAGGTCAACATGTGGGCTTTGCTTACATCCCTGTAATATGAGTCTATTTATCAACGATATTTCTCACATGGTCTACAATTAGACCTAAGTTTCTGGCTTGGTTCTGCCTTGTAGCCTGGCCTTTGATTGGAAGTAAGTCGATAGATACATATTCCTGGGAGAAGTGAAATTTTCTGACCACTGTTTAAGGGGAAAAGAACTGTGTTTGGCTTTTTTTTTGAAAATTACAATCTGCAAAGAGCCTCGGAGGGCATTTCCGTCCGTTATAAGCCAGGCGTACACCATCTCTGCTATTTCCCAGAAATTTTTCTCCAGGGAAATACACAGTGTGCACGTTGGCTGTGCCCATTTTTATGGATGTTCCTTGGCATCCCTGTATAGTGTCATTTCTCAGGTTTTGAACACATGCTCATTGAAGTAGATCACGGTGGCACACAGAACAGGACCAATTTTCGGTTTAATGATTGTGCCGGACAATTGTTTGCCATAAACTGCAAAAGTCAAAAGAAGGAAAAGCAGCACTTCCCCGGATTTTTACTTTGCAGCTCTATTCTCTCTTAATGGGTGAAAAAAAAACATTCAGGTTGTGCTGTGAGAACTCCTGGAATGTTGCCATCCAGTAGAAGTCTGTTAAATATGGTGCTGGAAAGCTCAGTGGTTTATGTATCTGGCTGCTGAGCCAGAGACTGGGCGTTCAGTTCCCCATGGTGCCTCCTTAACAAGGGTCTGGACTTGATGATCGATAGGGTTCCTTCCAGCTCTGCACTTCTAAGATGATGATGATTTGGGGCCATCCTTCTGGACAGCAACCATCAAAGAGTCATGTGGGTGCGTTCACAGCACCCAAAATGCCTGGTTCCTCTAGGACAGTGGTCTCCAACCTTGGGCCTCCAGATGTTCTTGGACTACATCTCCCAGAAGCCTTCACCACCACCTCTGCTGGCCAGGATTTCTGGGAGCTGAAGTCCAAGAACATCTGGAGGCCCAAGGTTGGGGACCACTGCTCTAGTCTAGGACACCTGGCTTATCATGAACAGACAGCCTGCTGGTTATGGGTGGCTGACTGATTCCTCTTGCAGTAGAAGCAGCTGAACGAACCATGGACACTTGTTCTAGGGTTGGTTTATTGCAGTTTTGGCCCTAGCCCACTTCCTTTCTCTCTACATATCCAGGGCATATTTTTGGCTGCTTTTTCTAATTTGTTGGGAGAGGACAAACGAGGGAAGTGAAGCTGCGTCTTGCCAGACGATACAATAAACCAGCACAGCTTTGTGGCTGGCTTTGCCGTCCCTGCTGGACACAGGAGAGTTTGAGCAGTGCGTATTGGCACGCATCTCCATCATGGCAAGCCAAGCAGATTCCTGTGGATTCCTGACGTGTTGTGTTGCGCGAACAAAAGCAGTGAATTTGCCTCGTCTATAATATTTTGTACCACAGCAAATACATTTCTATAAATGACAGCAACTTTATTTTGAAGCTAGTTTGCTGCATCAGACTGTCAAAGAAGGATATAATCAGAGAACAATTTGTATATTCATTGCGGAATGTGTGAAACTGAATCCTTGACTGATTGATTGATATTGTTGCTTTCCATTGCATGGTTCAGAGACCTGTTTGTAACAGCAGATGCATGACTTTCTAAAAACAAAGTAAATGCAGTTTACTTTTCTTTTCTTTTTTTTTTTTTTTGAATACTAATCATCTGTCACTGAATCTTCACATTCCCTGCTCCAAAGCACAGACATTGCTAGAGATCTGAAATATGCATTGCATATCTGTTTGGTTTAATTGTGAAACAATTTGTGCAATTTAACCACAGCTCCTCCCCCATCCTTGAAACATGAATCCGGTGATGATCTATGCAAAATTGCTATGTGCTTGGGACACATGCACAGAAGCAAATATGTGGGGTCCCTCCAATTCAGGCATAGACAACCACATGTATTATTAACACATTTTAGGCGAATACGCAAGGCCTTAAAAGTAATTTAGGGGTTTGAATTGTTTCATCTCCCTCTATTTAATAAGAGCATAATGTGGGCTGAAATCAAGATGTGTGAAACACATAAATGCAGGCATGCACATGTGAATGCGTGTGTACCTACCCACACTGCTAGAGTATTTGTTCCAACTCTCCGCTCTCCCCCAATCTATAGACACTCACTTAGAGACAGCTGAGAATACTCAGTGCTCATTTTCCCCTTGTTTCTTATGGAAAAGAGGTGGGAATCGCTCAGTGGAAACACACTGAAGTCATTAACTTTTGATCAGTTCTTATATTGTTTTTCTGAGCACCATTGTAGCTCATGAGGCTGTTTTAATAAAACCTCTGGTCAAAGTCCAACCCAAAGCTGCCAGAATATATAGGGAAGTGTGTTTCCCACACAGCTTCACTCTAAAGCTGCCTCCTTCCTTCCTGTCAACAGAAGAAGATGAGGAGTTCCAGTACGCATCTTCTTTCTGACAAATCACAGTTTCCTCCAGAACACCGCAGGCCAAAAAACGGAGAACAAGTAATCCAAGACACAAACAACTATCAGCAGTCCTTTTGGTTAGCCAAAGAACGTCCCATTGAATTTATCATACGAGATGCCGTAGACCTTCAAAATATATGAAGCACTTTCAGGCAGGAAACTAGCTATGCTACATGTTGTCTGTTGGATTCAAGCACTTATTTCAGTTCAGCAAGAATGGAGCATGCTCTGTGGAAGGAAATACAGGTATTAACCTGGTGGCGCAGCTGTTGGTGGGAACCCAATCTGTACGGGTGTCTGTTTGCATGACAATGAATGATTTTCAATTTTATCAGAAGAAAAGCCCTTGAAAATGAGGGGTTTCAGTGATCATATCCAACACCTCATCTCAGGGAATCTTGAGGCAACTTGGCCTCATTCCGAACCAGCAGAAATGTAATATGGGGTGTGTGTTCAGGACAAATCATTCGCAAATTGATTTCCTCCGTTTCAGGGGAACATGATTGTCTAAGGTTCCATGGGTATGAATGAAGGATTCAACCATTTTCCCTCCCCTTCTGTTATTTCCTTTGTCATTTGTCTTTGGCCAGAAGCTCTGTGTGGAGGCCTGTCATGAGCAAGGTTCTGTCTAATGCATGCAACTGTGCGCATGCAATTCTGCCCCCCTCCGTGCAGGGCTCCTCCTCCTCTGTGCACCCACAGTGATCATTTTCAGTCCCATTAGTTCCCAGTGGCATCACACCTGCGAGGGACAGAGTGCCATCTAGCAGGGCTGAAAATTGGAGGGAACGTTCATCAAGAGTGAGCACAACATTTATCAAGCTACTTGCTGCAAACACTGGAGGTTCCTTGATTTTGATATGATGACATATTAGGGATATCTTTTTTGGGGGGGGGGTAGCACACTGCCCTGCATTCTGCTTCACATTTTCCTGGTTATTGAAAGGCATTTGATTAGAAGTTACATCCATCTGCTGAACTATAATTTAGGGGTTTGTGAGGCCTTAAGATTTGGCCTGGTGGCACAGATTCTGGGATTCATTCTCCAGTCTTGGGATTTAACCTTGAACTCTCAAAGAATGGGATGTTGCAGTTCATCCTGACATATTGCGGATCATGAAGGAAACTACCAATAAGTCTACCTTTATTTTTGCCCCATCTTTGGTCTCGATAACACTGTTCCTTCATTATGGATTTTCTATCTGGCCATTCCCAGAGGGTTAGATCGGGGAATTACACCTCTTCAGCTCTCATTCTTAACACTGGAACACCACAAGGATGTGTATTGAACCCTTTACTTTACTCGTTGTATACACATCACTGCACACCTATGCATCAAAATAATATTACCAAATTTTCAGATGATACAATGGTGGTAGGGCTTATTTCTTAAGGGGATGAGTTAGCCTATCAGGATGAGGTGAATTGACTGCTTTCGTGGTGTGAAGAGAACAACTTGACTTTTAACATCAAGAAGACCAAGGAGCTGATATTAGACTATAGAAGAAATAAATCAGATATCCTGCCCCTGGTTATAGGTGGACAGCAAATGGAACTGGTAACCAATTTTAAGTTACTTCAAGGAGAACCTGCCCTGGGGCACTCATATTGAAACAGTGGTTAAGAGGGCCCAGCAGAGACTATATTACCTGAGACTTCTTAGGAGACAACAACTAAATTGGAAAAATGCTGATAACTTTCTACTGCTGTATCATTGTTGTTGTTTAGTTGTTAAGTCGTGTCCGACTCTTTGTGACCCCATGGACCAGAGCACGCCAGGCGCTCCTGTCTTCCACTGCCTCCTGGAGTTTGATCAAATTCATGTTGACATGAATTTGACACAGGTTGTCAACGACACTGTCCAACCATCTCGTCCTCTGTTGTCTCCTTCTCTTCTTGCCTTCACATTTTCCCAACATCAGGGTCTTTTCCAGGGAGTCTTCTCTTCTCATGAGATGGCCAAAGTATTGGAGTTTCAGCTTTAGGATTTGTCCTTCCAGTGAGCAGTCAGGGTTGATTACCTTCAAAATGTATAGGTTTCTTCTCTCACTTCTGTACATCACTACTGGAAAAACCATAGCTTTGACTATTCGGACTTTTGTTGGCAAGGTGATGTCTCTGCTTTTTAAGATGCTGCCTAGGTTTGTCATCGCTTTCCTCCCAAGAAGCAGGGGTCTTTTAATTTCGTTGCCACCATCTGCAATGATCATGGAGCCCAAGAAAATAAAATCTGTCACTGCCTCCATATCTTCCCCTTCTATTTACCAGTGGCCATGATCTTAGTTTTTTTTTTTTGATGTTGAGCATCAGATCATTTTTTGCGCTCTCCTTTTTCACCCTTATTAAGAGGTTCTTTAATTCCTCCTCACTTTCTGCCACCAGAGTGGTATCATCTGCATATTGGAGCTTGTTGATACTTCTTCCAGCAATCTTAATTCCGGTTTGGGATTCACCCAGTCCAACCTTTTGCATGATGTATTTTGCATATAAGTTAAATAAGCAGGGAGACAATATACAGCCTTGTCGTACTCCTTTCCCAATTTTGAACTACAGTGGCCCCTTGACTTAAGGAATTAATCCATATTGGAATGGTGTCTGCAAGTCCATTGACCTACAATGCATTGAAAACCGATTAATCCATTACCGGCCATTTTTGTTCCATTTTGGGTTTTTTCCAGTCTGTAGGTCGATTCTCCGGCTGCAAGTCAAACCTAAATTTTGTGGCCAGAGAAGTCTGTAACTCAAAAAGTCTGTAAGTGGAGCCATCTGTAAGTTGAGGGTCCACTGTAGTCATAGAGAGTATCATAGAGAGTATTTTAATCTATTGCTCTGGTATATGGTTTGCTAACTGTAGACCATTGTAGACCTCCACCATTGTGCAGCAACCAGAAGATGACATGACTGTACAGTATTTGAATAAATGTAGATTGTTGTACATAAAAAAAAAATAAAACAAGCCCTAATGCATTTTTGGAGCAAAAATTAATATAAGACCTTATTTCTGGGGAAACACGGTAGTTGTTCCTCAAAGATCACCCTGTGATGTTACAAAGATGTGCCCCTGTGACATCACTATCTCTTTCTCCTCAGAAGACCTTGCTTTGTTTTCCATTTGAGACTTTCCTCTGGATCTTCTGATGAGACCATCCTCATCGTCTTCTGGAATTTAAGCAAGCGGTGCTGGAGAGGCGGCCTTCTCGGTTATGGGACATGAAATGCCTTTCCCAGAGAAGTTGTGCTGGAGGTGTCCTTTGGGTGACAGGTGAAGGCTTCTTTAAAATGTTGGTGGAGGCATTCCAGCATACCTAACAGACTGAACTCTCTGCTTGGAGCTCACCATATTGCCTGTTGCTTCAGCCTACCAAGCAGTAGCAGCTCAGCCGATCCTAATTGAACTCAGCTTACAAAGATCTGGGCTTGGGCTTGCTTATAATATAATATTTACATTTCCTAAAATATAGCTTGCTAAACGAAGGTTGTTGTACTTATTTTGTGATAAAGGCTTGGAATATATGAAACCCTTCTTGCCAGCAGATGTACTCATGATAAGCGAGGCCCCTAACTCTATGGTTAAAACAGCAAGCTGAGCTGTTTGGTCTTGAGTAATTCTCAGATTGCCATTTCCCTTGATGAGATCTAGAAACATACAGAACTGTGTGATAACAACTTTCTCAGAAATGTAATGAAAAGTCTGTCTTAGCTCCCTGTGTATATGTGCATGAATGTCCACCTGCATGCACACGTGTGTGTACATGCACGTGTAACCAATTTATTGATTGATTGTACATTCTTCTCACTGGAATGAACAGAGCCATTCAAAAGGGAGTTCCAGGGACTTCCCATCCATCAAACTCTTGATCAGGCCCACTCCTGCTTAGCTTCAACAGTCCTGCGGACGCAAGAGTTCATTTACTGGCCATGTAATTACTGTTTAGTAAGTGGGGGGGGGGGAACTCAACTGTTTGCACTGCCATCAGTGGTGATGTGCAACATGAACCAGTTCTGCTATCAGTGTTAGTATTTTGGGGGGGGGGGATTGGAGTGCAGAGTAATATCCCCAAATCTCTATTTGTAGCAAAAAAAATTGTAAATAAATAAAAATAAAAAACACCTCCTTCTCCACAAATTTTCAGATTGGTGTCCATGTTCCACTTTTGTTGCGAGTCACCACTAATGCAAAAATAGTAAATCTCTTTCCTGCCATTGCAAACCAAACTTGTCATATTATCACCTGAAAGGAGGAGGAGATGGGGGTTTTGGTTAGCTTCCCCTGAATGTTTCTGGACCCACTGTGCTGTATCATGCCAATGAGGTGCTTTGAGACAGGAAGGCTATATATAACTCCTCTGTCACCAGTCCCTTCAAACCTGTTCCTTGACACCAGAACAAACGAACGAAAAAAAATGTGTGTGTTTTTTTTCCTTGTGGGAAGAAAAGTTGAGATTCTGGGGACAAATAAACTAAAATCCAGAGCTGCTTTCAGTGTGTACTAAGCACTTCCTTCCAAACATCTTTTGCAGGCTGAGCACCGAAATCTGTACAAATAATTGCCTTTGCTCGAGCCCTCATTTGGTGTGTTCTTAGGAAAAGATGAAAAAACAAAAAAACAGTTAATCCTGAGGTCCCTTCCCAGGGGCTGTATAAGACATCTCGGTCTGCCAAACACGTCTGACGGATTTCACAGTTGCATCATCGAGGGGGCGCGCAGCTCGCCTCGGTGCGCCGAGAGGCGCTCGCCCGGAGCCGAGGCCGAGGCGAGCCGCTGACCGGCCGCTCACTGCCTGCGCTGGGATTCCACCGCCGGCCTTAAATATGCGGGTTATTTTTATCCTCCTACATAACGCCGCCCAAGGCCGTCCCACCGGCAGCACCAGCAGCGGACAAGCTACACAATGTTTCCCTTCAGCCGGGAGGGGAAATGGAAACAGGCCAGGCTTCCTGATCACATGGGGCGGCTGAAGTCAATGAAAACAAGTCTTTTTTTTGTGGTGGGGGGGAGGAGAGAAGAAGCAGGGAATGGCCCGGGGGGGGGGAAGAAGAGGAGGGAGTTCCTCCTGCTGTTTCATTTAGGCGGCTCTCCTCCTTCCCCTCCTCCCGAATTCTTTTCTAATAGCCTGGTCTGGCTTAACCCTTGACACGGAATGCTTCATCAGGAAAGGCAGCCCGGTTGGGATTTGGCCAGAAAAAAATCACTGGTCGAGAAGAGGAGGAGGAGGAGGAGAAGGGGGGCTGCACTCTATAAACACACGCTGGCTGTGGTCATTGGTGGCTTGGAAAAGGCGAAGGAAATGCGAGGCTTGTACGAAACATCAGCAGACAAGAAATGGGGTGATGTCAGACGGCCTTCCAGGATTAGAAGCCCTTAAAAGCGCCGGAGTGGTAGGGCTGCCCCCGGCATAAAGCAAGAGTTCCCCTCTGAATGGCAGGAACTGAGAAAGATGCCGCTGACAGGCCATTTTTTCCCCCTTTCAAAGTTTAAAAGATGCGTGTTTCGACTTTTTAAAAAAAGAGGAATAAAGTTTAGGATCGCTTCCAAAATTTGCTTAGGCAATAGGGTAACCCCCCTTGCAAACCATATCCAAATATATTATGAGGAGCGATTTGAGTTTTGTTATGTTATTTGTTTAAGAGGGCCTGTGATGTGCTAGAAGATGCTAGCAATTTACATCATCTCCATGTATATACAAACACTTATGAACAAATAATCTCTCTCTCTCTCTCTCAAACCCAGCCTTCTATCCATGGCATTGCACTGCCTTTCCCTTTTTGAACTTCAAGCATTGCTTTCCTTAGAGAGCTCAAACGAGTGCGTAAGGTAAAAACCATGTATCATTGTAACTGAAATAACTGAGTATTCAGCCAAATAATTTGATCAATTACTACGTTCCCTAAAAGATTATTTTTGTCTTTCCCCTAAATAGTCAGATATGTTTTGCTATCGTAAAGTGTGTGTGTGTAGGATCTGATCTTTAGTCACTGCATGAGTGAGTTTTGAGAGCCCGCTGTTGCCATAGGTTTAGTGACCTGTCAAACAGTCCTTAAGTCAATTACTAATCCACATTCCTACCCATGGGTGGGGGGAAAGGGAAACTCCATATATAGCACAGCTCATTGCCATCCTATGTTATCCTTCAGATTGGAAAATAGTCCTTTAAGCTAAAGATCAAAAGACTTTGAAAGCACCACTGATAGTGACACAGATCAGAAAGCATAAACTTTGGACGCCCCAGCCTGTTCAAAGTTGGGGCTGTTTTGGAGCTCAAGGACAAAAGATGATGACTACACTGCATTTATGAACACCCTCCCGTGAAGGGTAAGGATGGCAAGCAGACTTTCTGCCTACAGCAACATCTGCTGAAGAGTTCTGGCCTGCCAGGATGACAGGGTTCATTGGACATCTGTTGGGCAGCAAAAAGGGCATTTTATGTTTCCAGAGGAGTGTCACATATATGCCCCCCCATTAAGGAGAGTTTATGGGGGGAAAGTAGAATCTTTGCCAACCATCTGGAGTGACTAGATGTGGTACTTGGCTTTCTGGCTATGTAAGAGGAGAGATGTGGTGCGTGGGCTTGTTTAAAAGATGTGTTGTGTGGGCTTGTTATTGAAAACCTGTCCATTCAGGGTGGGCATTTATGTAAACTATTTTGTTGTTGTTCTTGGCAACATTTATTTAGCTATATGATGACCTCTCTCAGTCCAACTGCTCGGCGTATATAACATAGAATAACCAATTCTTTGTACTTTAAGAATGAACCTCTAATGGTTGTTGTGGGTTTTTCAGGCTCTTTGGCCGTGCTCTGAAGGTTGTTCTTCCTAACGTTTCACCAGTCTCTGTGGCCGGCATCTTCAGAAGACAGCACTCTGTGCTCTGGTCGGCATCTTCAGAGTGCTGTCCTCTGAAGATGCCGGCCACAGAGACTGGCGAAACGTTAGGAAGAACAACCTTCAGAACACGGCCAAAGAGCCCGAAAAAACCCACAACAACCATTAGATCCCGGCCGTGAAAGCCTTCGCGAATATAACGAGCCACTAAGTTAATCAGTTTGGAATCAAATACAGCAATACATATTCAGAATACAAATGCAGGAAGAGGAAGATGCATTTTATCCAGATACAAGCAACATTTTCCTTAGGAGAGGTTGGAGTCAGCCATGGTAGAAGGAAAGGTGATCCAGTATAACAATAACAACAGAAACAGAAAAAACGACAACAATAGCAGTGATGCTGAAGCAATAGTAGGCCCATTATTATTTACACAGCACCATCTTTTGTGTATGTGAGTATGTCTGCCCTGGCTTCCATTTCTTTGCCATGGTAGAATATGACAAAGAGACAGGAAGGAAGGGACTGAATGTAAGCAGAACTGTATAAGTTTCTACTGGTTTGACATAAATCTCATGCTTTCTGTTACGCTCCCAGGTGAAAATACGCTGAAATTTCATGAGGCTGCTAAGAACGTATAGATGTCTGTACTTCTCAAGCTGCCAGCATGCCTCGTCCTTGTGGCCATGGAGTACAGGAGTATTGTGCTTAGTACTCTTGTAAAATCCTTTTCTTGTGTAATTCTTTAATTCTGATACTAAACCATAACATCAGATTTCAGCCATATGTAGGTAGCACACCACTCTAGCAATGGAGAATAGGTATTATGGCAACCTTTAAAACCAATTGAATGGATCTAGGAATAGTGGTTCTCAGTAAGCATGGTGGAGGCTATAAATGGAATCTCTGTGCAGGGAGGCAACACGCGCCTGAGATGCTGAGGTTTATTGAACAAGAGGTGATACGCTTTGTAAATTTCCTAAAGGCAGAGTGTGATGCTTATTGTTCTCCAGTTGTTATAGGACTGCAACTCCCATCATTCATCAGATTGGTTATGCCGTGAAGGGTTTCTGGGAGTTAAAATAAACCAGGAGGGCTGTACTTTCCTCACCGTTGCCTGTGCAGGTATTCATAACTGTGCTCATCAGCCACCTCCCCTCAATATGGTCCAAAAAAGGAAGGTAGCTAAGCTGATCCATATCAACAAATGATGAGCGGGTCTTTTGTGAAATTAATGGCTCTTGATTGATCATTCAAGACCAAACCATGCTGAAATATTTGCATCACAAGAGGGGACAGCTCACAGCAGTATACTGGCCCTGGGAAAATTCATTTCTCTCCTGTGAGGACAGCTGCTAACCTCAGAGAAAAAAGTAACGCCTGAGAGGTGTAATGGATGATGTCAAGGCCTCTGTTGCTCAGAAGATCGCAGGATTCCAACCCTGGAAGCCCCAGCTCCACTAAGCCACTAGAAATCTATAGCTTTCCAGATGTTATAGGATCCAATTTTCCATAAACCTTAGTCAGAATGATCGGTGAGGTAAAAGGGGACTTTTAGTCAATTACTTTAATACCTAGAGGGCCACATGCTCCCCATTGTTGAATAGACTTGGTCTGATTCAAAGACACCGTTGCTTAAAGTCCTTAAAGTTTGCCTGCAGTTTGGTGGTATGAAGCATTCCAGTGAAGACTCAAGTTCATGTTCACTCTTTATTATTACTATTTTTTTGAAAAGTCACTGAATCACTTCTTTGGTATTGTACATTTAATATCTATTTCAGTGGATACTCATTTCCCTGGCATTTTGCAACTGGCCAGATTTGTTGCTTTCAATTTCATCATGTGACATGAGTCAAACTCGTTATGGAAGGGGAAATTTAAAATTACATTGTGGACAGACTTTTTAGGCAAAGCCAATAATGTGGTCTAATGCTCACCGAGATCTTAGGGATAGCCATATAACAGTCTCTTCAATGAAATAAGCTCGATCTGGTTGTTTGAGTCTGCTACATTCTGCCCCGTGTTCATGTCTGGAAATGACCTCAGTGGTTCTTTGTCTTTCCATTTCAAAACAAAAATGTCTTGCTCATGTCAAAGGAAGAGGAAAAGAGGCTCTTTGGAGCAGCAGGTTCTCTTTTTGTTACATGGGACATAAATTTATCATAGGCCAGCCCTTCCGATCACACCAACATCATTGTCTCCAGAGCAGATTAGAGCTAACTTTAAACCAGCACTTCCTGACTCCTGACTTTCTTTTTTTAAACATTTTTTTTAAAAAAAGAAAGCTATCTGTGCGCACATGCGTGCGCGCGCATGCATGTGTACAGCCTTGTAATTGGCCAGTTATGAAAGTATTCCGGCTTTGTGAAGCTTGGCAACGGGAACTGTTTCTGTGTTTTTTTCCAGCAGATTTGAAGAAATAACTGTCTTAAAGCCACATTTGATGCTGGAAGAGGGTATTGTACCTGAAATAAGGATTCAGCTGTTGCCCAAAGGCCAAAGAGAACTACAGAAGTTAGCAGTGGGGAGGAAGGACAGTGGATGTTGAAATGAAGGGCAATGGCTTACATAAGAGACCAGGCTGAATCACAGCCCCAGTTTGTCCAGACTTGATTGCTGGGCTGCCCAGAGATTTATTTTTATTTTATTTTTTTAGAGCCCAGGGCAACCAATGAACCAGAGGGTTCTTGTCCCAGAAAATGTTCCTGTTTCTGGTGGATTCTGGCTTGTTTTATAAGAATCAGAGGCTTAAAAAAGTTAATGAACAACAGTAACGGACTAATAGAAATGGCTTTGAGAAATTTTAGCAAATTGAAACCTTTTGCTATGCGAGCAGAATATGAATGCATGTATGCAGTACGATCATATTGATTTTTCAGAGATATATATTTTTAATGTTTATAGCAAGATGTCAAACTGTTATTGTTATTGTTTATAGCAAGATGTCAAACTGTGAGGTTTTGTATGTATAGAATATTAAACAATTACAGGGAGTGCAAAAAAATGCAACCTTGAACATATACATTGTGCTTTAAAAATGAGGCTTGGACAACATTTTACTAAAAATCACTGCAGGGGAATCAGCAAGCTCTCCAGCAAAGCTGAAGGCAACGTCAAGGTAATATAACATTGCCTTACAAAAGAACCTCTTTCGTACCTAACCCTTGAGTGTGAAGGGAAACAGTCCTAACGTGTAGATAGAGCAAACTGGCCAAATTAGTTCCCCAGCGCTTTGTGCTGATTGGCATTTTGCCTAGCCAGTAAAATGGCACCAGAGATAGCCTACTAGCATGCAGGTGGGGGGGATCCTTTTAGTTAAAATAAAAATACTACATAAGCAGCAACTTGCTAGTCTCATATTTTACGAGAAATGTATTTTGCCACCCTAGTTAGTTAATAAATAAATAAATAAATAAAGAAAGAAAGAAAGAAAGAAAGAAAGAAAGAAAGAAAGAAAGATTTCTATTAAAAATATTCTGACCATTTGCAGAAATCAGTAACTTACTATACTTGCATATTCAGTTGTTTACAGTTGAAGGGAAATGTAAACCACTGAGAGAAATAAAAATATAGGGAAGCAAGAGATTCATACATACAGTCCGCTATGCCACACAGAGTAGATACCAACGACACACATACCAAGCAGCACCAGGCATTATGTAGCAGCTACAGTGGCAATAGCTAAAAACATCAAGGATTTCCTTCCATAGATGCAAAGCGGCACATGACTATAGTATAGCATAGCATAGCATAGCATAGCATAGCATAGCATAGCATAGCATAGCATAGTATAGTATAGTATAGTATAGTATAGTATAGTATAGTATAGTATAGTATAGACCCTCGATCTGCTACTATCTTGCTACTATCTCCTGTCAGAAAATCAGAACTTTCAGGAATTGTGCAGCCTCATCAAGGACAGGCTGAGTGCGACCTTCATGGGAAACACCAATAGTGCTTCTGTCTTGTCTAGATAAGTCACCACTTTCTTCTATCTTGATAATTACCGACTCTGAGCACCTCTTCAGGAGGTATTCACTCACACTAGGACTGAGTGCCAAACAGAGTGGGTTGTCGGCTGCGTAATGGTGACATCTCACTCCAGAGTCCCGGACAGAGTGGTCTGTGTGTCAAATGGTGGCTGAACTCCTGTTTGTAAAGCTCCAGTGTATCAGGGTCAGTGATGTCCTCAGCTGGGATATTTTTTTTTTGATATTTCATATTTGCTATTTAATAAAATTTAACATTCCCCCCTCCCCCCGAAGGTCCCAAGGCTTCTGTCATAAGGGAGCCATGGGACGGGGGGGTGGAAGCACTGGTCTGCAGCGTCTGGAAATGTCTGCTACTGGGATGACTTCACTGGCAATGGCAGCTTTCAGAAGTTAAAGACTCCTTCCCAAATCCTGCAGCCCCCCAAAATGGCGGCAGCAATCTGATGGCAATTTATTTATTTATTATTATTATTATTATTATTATTATTATTATTATTATTATTATTATTATTATTATTATTATTATTATTATTATTATTATTATTATTATTATTAAAGGCTCTCCTCCACTATCAGGAGGATCCCAAAGCCTTCCCCAGGGCAAAAAAGGAGCTTTAGGGAGCCTCGGAACCTTACAGGAGAGGGATGGGAAGCTTTTATTGGCATTAAATTAAATATATCTGGTGCCTGGTCTAGGTTATGCCAGTGCAAAGTTATATAATGGGATTTTGCTTGTTCTGTGCCATCAGGTCAATTTTCCCTCCCAGGGTTTTCCTGGTAGGATGTATTCAGCGATGATTTTCCAGTCCCTTCTTCTGGTAGCACTCTGGGACCTTGCAGTTTACCCATGTCTGCCCAGGGAGGTCATCTCATTAGCCTCCCAGGTGATCTCTCCTGGGAAGCTCAGTGGGGATTCAAACTGCTGGCCTTTGGAGATCCAGGCCACTGAATTCTGCCGCATACATCTTCGTAGCTCCAGTGACGGCCATTTCAGCAGGTGTCTCTTGCCATCTTCGCTCATACCAATGGGAGAAGAAGCCTTGAGCCCTGTGTGAAATCCTCCCTCAATGGTGGAAGATCCTTCAGGAGAAAGAATTTGTGTTCTGGGTTGTAGCCTCTAAATTTCCTGCCCGTAAGAGACGCTACTCTGCAGTAGTTTGTTTGCTAAAATCAGTTTTGGTAACTGATGTGGAAAGACTTTAGTTTCAGAAGAAATGTGCAGATCCGGGCTATGGAAATGAAACTTGTGATTTGGTTAGATAAGGACCCATCTGTGACCACAGCTGTGTGTGTTGCACAATTTTCTGCTGTTGGCCTCTAACTGACTCTTTTATCTTGAGCGGGAGACTTTCTTCATTGAAAGACCTAGATTTGAGCTTTGAAAACCTGGGTCATTTTTTTGTGCGTGAGACCTGTTTTTGACTATTAAATCTACACCAGGGCTTGATCCCAGGCTGGTTTCCTTATCACATTACTGTTTAAGGAAGAATGAGGCTACAAACTAAAGTTTACAGCTACCTTCAAGTGAAACTGTTTTAATTCTCTTTTAAAGCTTGATTTCTTCCATTTTTTTATTGAAAAAGGATTCCTGCTATGGTTTCTGCTCTATTGCTTGTGCCTTTTCTCTTCTGAGTATTGTTATTGTTTAGTTGTTTAGTTATGTCTGACTCTTCGTGACCCCATGGACCAGAACACACCGGGCCCTCCTGTCTTCCATTGCCTACCAGAGTTGGGTCAAATTCATGTTGGTAGCTTCGGTGACACTGTCAAGCCATCTTGTCTTCTGTCGTCCCCTTCTCCTCTTGCCTTCAAACTTTCCCAACATCAGGGGCTTTTCCAGGGAGTCTTTTCTTCTCATGAGATGGCCAAAATATTAGAGTCTCAGCTTCAGGATCTGTCCTTCCAGTGAGCACTCAGGGTTGATTTCCTTCAAAATGGATAGGAATTTTCTCTTTTCAGCCCAGGGGACTCTCAAGAGTCTCCTCCAGCACCACAATTCAAAAGCATCAATTCTTCACCGATCTGCCTTCTTTATGGTCCAGCCCTCACTTCCATACATTGGTACTGGAAAAACCATGGCTTTGACTATGTGGACCTTTGTCGGCAAGGTGATGTCTCTGTTTTTTAAGATGCTGTCTTGGTTTGTCATCGCTTTCCTCCCAAGAAGCAGGTGTCTTTTAATTTTGTGGCTGCTGTCACCATCTGCAGTGATCATGGAGCCCAAGAAAGTAAAATCTGTCACTGCCTCCATAACTTCCCCCTTCTATTTGCCAGGAGGTGATGGGACCAGTGGCCATGGTCTTAGTTTTTTTATGTTGAGCTTCAGACCATTTTTTGCACTCTCCTCTTTCACTCTCATTAAGAGGTTCTTTAATTCCTCCTCACTCTCTGTCATTCTTCTGAGTATTACCTGACCTATAAAGCATGCTCATATGAATTCAGTTGATATTAATTTGCAATATTAGTTATTCTCAGCCTCATCCAGTTGGAAGTCCCAATGAAAGGAGGCACGATCAATGAAATCAAGCAATGAAACTTCACTATGTATTAACTCATCTATTACACATTAATTTGGCAGGGTCTATTCTTGGGTGGTGCTACAGGGTAAACTGCAAAGCCTCTGGGGTGCAAGGTTGAAAGATCAGCAGTTTGAATCCACGTGGCGGAGTAAGCTCCTGTCGCTTGTCCCAGTTCCTGCCAATCTAGCAGTTCGAAAGCACTTAAAAAAATGTGAGTACAGTGGTGCCCCGCATGATGACGATAATCTGTTCCGGGAAAACCGCTGTTAAGCGAAATCGTTGTCATGTGAAAAGCATTTCCCCATTGAAATGCATTGAAACCCATTTAATGTGTTCCAATGGGGAAGTTACCTCATCGTCCAGCGAAGATTGCCCATAGGGAAGCCATTTTCCGAGCGCCAATCAGCTGTTAAAATGGCTGCCCTGTGAAGCAGTGCCTCTTGCACCCTCCATCCAGAACTGCCTTTTTTTTGAGGGGAGGGCCTTCAAAGGAAGGTTGCTGGACCTCCATGTGTGTGTGTGTTTGAGGGCTCGCGCCCCTCCTCCTCCTTGGAGTCCCAGGTGGGTTAAGGGAACTCCTGGGCGGCTTCGTTGGGCTCTTGCTCCACTTGGCAGAAAATCTGATGCGGCCCAGCCTCACACAGACTCTGCCTCCCGTGGCCCCCAGGTAAATTGAGTTTGAGACCCCTGGTTTAGGACCTTGTTACCTGTCACAATGTTTCTCCTTAAGATAATCTCCCAAGGCCTTGAAGGTTAGCATTGTTAAATATACAGTGGTGCCCCGCATAGCGAGGTTAATCCATTCCGGATTAACCCTCGCTATGAGGAAACATCGCTAAACGGGACGCAAAATGCCATTGGAACGCATTAAACTTAGTTTAATGCGTTCCAATGGCTTCTGTACTCACCGTTAAGCGAAGTTTCCTCATAGCGCCGCCATTTTCGCGCCCTCGGTAAGTGAGGGCAGGGCGTGAAAATGGTTGCGGCGGCCATTTTGGGTTGTCCGGCAGCCATTTTGGAGCCACAGAACAGCTGATTTCCCGGCGTCGCAATGCGAAGATCGGTAAGCGAAACGCTTACCGATCTTCGCAATGCGAGTTTTGGCCATAGAGGCCATCGGTAAGCGATCACATTAGCAATCTCAAAAAAGAGATTGCTATGCGATTTCGTCGTTATACGGTGCGCTCGTTAAGCAAGGCACCACTGTGTTTGGAAACAGCCAATTAGAAAGGGGGAACTGGAACTAATTGTTATTATGTTTACAGGACAACTAGATAGATATTTGCAAGGAACTGGAAAAATAATAATCAATTGAT
Source organism: Pogona vitticeps (assembly GCF_051106095.1). Classification (NCBI taxonomy): domain Eukaryota; kingdom Metazoa; phylum Chordata; class Lepidosauria; order Squamata; family Agamidae; genus Pogona; species Pogona vitticeps. The sequence continues at coordinate 206,657,432 of NC_135784.1, forward strand.
GTTGGAAGAATGGTATAATGAGATGTGGAATCTAGCTAATAACGATAAATTAACTTGTGAATTGAAAGTTAGAAAAGGATCATTGAAATAGTTTTAATAGGATCTGGAACCCTTATATAGAATACGTATTTACAAAATACAACAGTTTTACCCCAACACAAGGATCATTACAGTTTTGGAAAGAGATAGGGTACATGATATAAATTAAGATGGAACATATTGATGAGAATATATACCACCACTGGAAATGTAAATTTTAATATATTTTTATATATATAAAAGATGACCTTTTAAAAAAATTAAATAAATATAACAAAATTTACATTTCCAATGGTGGTCGGTTACACTGTATATTTGAATTATGATTCTATTTGTCATTTATGTTTTTGTTAAATTTTGTTATATAAATTTTAATTTATTATTATTATTTTTTTAAAAAAGGTCATCTCCTCAGGCCACCTAGTCTACTCAGGCTTTCGGTTTGTGAGTGGTCACCCTTAGAGAGAGGCCCAGAAAACTACCACCAGGAACCAAGCCTTCTCAGTGGTGCCTGCAATGCTATGGAACACACTGCCTGCTAACATACAACCCAGCCCCTCCCTTCTGAACTTCAGGAAGTGTCAAATCTGCGCTTTTTAAAAGCAGCCTTTGGGAACATTCTCCCCTTTGACACACTTGCAGATCTTCACATTCAACTTGAAGTTAAATTTGGTTTGCCATCGCCTCTGGGGTTCTTTTCATTGATTTTTGGTATTTATGTGCTTGTACAGTAGTTGGTGGGTGGATAGTTATTTTCTTTTGTTGTGAGCCACCCACAGTAGTGCTTTGTCCATAGATGGGCAGGAATGAAATGAATAAATAATCTTTTCTAATTCCTTCATTGCTGCTGTTCCTAGTCTTGGTCTTCTGATTTCTTGACTGCAGTCTCAATTTGGATTGATGATGGAACCAAGGTACACAAAATCTTTCATTACTTCACTTTCTTCATTGTCATTATCAGAGTTGTGTAGTTCTTCTGTAATGCTTCTCTTTATTTTCTCCTGGTCAGATAGTACGCATCCCTGTTGGTTGTTCAGCATTCCTAATTTAGGCTTAAATTTCACTTTGATTTCTCAGTACTTCTGGAAGAGAGCTCTTGGTTTTCATCTTTTGTTGTTATCTTCTGTTTCTTTCTACTGACCAATATAATTAGAGATGGGGGTATTCATATTTGTATACGAATATCCCCCCACAGGTGCAGATAACAAGGGGCCAGACCAACCACTCACCTGTCCCATTTCCCCCCCCCCCCGCTGACAGGAGTGGCTAATCCATCACAAGCTCCAGAGTGATAGGAAGGGATCGCGGAGCCCATAGCAGCGGCAGACAGGTGAGTGGTTGGTCTGGCCCCAGGGGGCCGGACCCTCGTTATCTGCACCTGTGGGGGGATATTCGTATTCATATACGACTACCCCCATCTCTAATTAATAATCATTCTTTTTCTCCCTGTGAGGGTCACTGAAAAGCTGCATCAAGGATTCTAACCCTGTTTCTATTACCTTTTATTTCTGCCTTTCTCTGCCCTTAACAATTTTAAGTGTTTCTTCCATCATCCATGTAGATTTTTATTTCTTTTTTATTACAAGAATTGTCTGTTTGCTTTCTTCCCTAATAATATCTCTGGTTTCAATCCACACTTCTTCTGGTTCATGGTCAACTGAGTTTTGTAATGCAAATCTGTTCCTTATGTGGACTTTAAATTCAGAAATGTTGCTTAAATTATTTTTTTGGCACTTGGATTCTTTTAGCATTCTTCTTCAACTTTACTCTAATGATGGATATTAGCAGTTCATGATCAGTACCACATTATGCTCCTGGTCTTGTTTTGACAGAGAGGATACAGCTTCTTCATCTCCTGCTTCTAATTTTGTAGTCTATTCAATTTCTGTATTGGACATCTGGTGATGTTCACATGTACAGTCATCTATTTGATTGCTTCAAGCATGTATTTACAGTAAACTTTGTTGATTCACCTATGGTTTATCAGTGCCTTCTTCTGTACTTTACTAAGCAATGTTAGCTTGAATGTTCCTGCCATTATCTGTTAAATATCCTCTATCAGTGTCACCTTCAACTGCCACCGCCCAGTAGCTGCCCTCTAGATTTTTATCCACTTCCATCACTGTTGGAACTATCCATTCTCTTCTGCTGATGTGGCTGTTACTCCTGGAGAGGGTGGATGCATCTGGTGACTTACTTAGCTGTGACCCTGCTAGGGGTCCAGGTTTGTAATGGAGCCTGGCCTCTTGATGGCATTGTTCTTGACTTCTCTGATAGGTTCCAACCCCAATAACCATGTTATGGTGTGCATCCATGAAGAGGATGCATGACTGTGCACAGATATATGTGTGTGTTGGTTTATGGTCCCTGACTTTGTATCTCATATTATGGGTGGCCCTTGAAGCCCAGGCATGGTCCAATTTGAAAGCCACTTCGAGTCCTTTTTAGGAGAAAGGCTGGGTAAAAATATTTTAAATAAAAGGAATAAATAAGGATGAAGAACTATAAGAAGGGTGTGCTGGGACTTTTGCCCCTTGAACATCATCATCTGGGCGGCAGACTGAGCATGCGTGCACATTACGTGGATAGGCTTCTGCTAGTATACAGTGGTGCCTCACATAGCAATCGCTCCGTTGAGCGACGAAATCGCTTAGTGATGGAGTTTTTGCAATCGCAAAAGCAATCGCTTTGTGATGGTCCCTATGGGGTTTTTTTGCTTTGCGATGATCACGGGGAAGCGATCATGGCAAAGCGACCCTTTTTTAACAGCTGATCGGCAGTTTTAAAATCGCTGCTGGGAAAACAAAATGACCGCCCGCTGTTTTTCCTCGCTTAAGAGGCAGCGAAAATGGCGGCACTATGGAGGATTTTCGCTTAAAGGTGAGTTCTTAAGCCCATAGGAACACATTAATCACGTTTTATTGCGTTTCTATGGGCTTTTTAATTTCGCTTAGCGATGTTTTCGCTTAGCAACGTTTTTTCCGGAACGGATTAGCGTCGCTAAGTGAGGCACCACTGTAGTGAGAGGGATTTTATTTCTTTTTAAATGATAGTGGTCAGAATTTCCATTTCCATTAATTAATGCAGTCAACAACCAGATCATTCATGATAGACAATATATGAGTGTCGCAAAAGATTAAAATATCCACATTATTAGATAAATTGACAATATGAACAATAGATAAATGATATATAGTTATTTAAAATTAGTGCTCAGAGTCTTATGAGTGTTTGTGTAAGGTTCATGTAACTCAGTGTGGCTAATTGTTAAAGTGCTGGAGTGCACCTCGCCTGCATGCCGGGTCATGAACCTGATCTATTACTGAGATGTGCTGTGACATGTATCAGTTAGCCGCAATTACCTGCGGTAGGCTATGTAAACTGTGGGTAAGTTATGTAAGTTTACATAGCTTAAATTTACATAGTTTAGGCTGTGTAAACTGTGCAGGATCTTGGTTAGTAATTATTTCTAAATTTGCTTGTGTATCTATATCTGTCTTTGTTATTTGCTGTCAGGTTGCTCCTGCCTAATAACAACCCTAACAGGAGTATGCAAAATGTTTAAGGAGTGGTTTTACCACTGACGCCTACCAATGAGTTTCCATAGATGAGTGGAGATTTGAACGTAGGCCTTTGGAGTACCAATCTAGCATTCTATCCACTACACTAGTGGTCCCCAACCTTGGGCTTCCAGATGTTCTTGAACTACAACTCCCAGAAGCCTTCACCACTACCTCTGCTGGCCAGGATTTCTGGGAGTTGAAGTCCAAGAACATCTGGAGGCCCAAGGTTGGGGACCACTGCGCTACACCACACTGCCTCACACTTATAAATGAGCACATGCAAATTCCACACCAGTTTCTGCCATTTCTTCCCTATCATTTTGAGTGATGTAGTTTGACTTCTGGAAATGATATGAAAATACACAGCATTATATTATTGTCTGAGGGATGCATTTCTATTGATATGAGTGGAAATAAGAAATGCAAGGTGTTGGCAGGGGAAAGAAATGTATTTACTGGGCTGGCATGGCAGTGACTTGGCATGGGGATCCTTTAATGAGGTGCTTCCATTTGTGAAAGAATACTGGGCGGTGCCCTGGAACAGCAATGCTTTCCCTGGCTCAGATGGAGAATTTTTTTCCCCCCAGAAATGCAAAAAAGTACAAATAATAAAATCAAAAGTAAAGATGTTTCTCCATATCTAAGTGAAGCAAAAGAAGGAAGCATCACAAAATAAACAGATCCAATGCAACGTTAGACATCAGACAGCATGAAGCAGAAAATATTTAATCATAAAGCAGAGGGTGGAGTGGGGGACAGAGGAGGAGACCAGATACATCTCAAAGTGCATTAAACAAATATACACACATGATGACGTAGTGAGAACATGAATCTCAAAAACAAAGTCCGCGAAGCTTTTGATAAACACATTTTCTCCTTCAATTATCTTCCTGTTAAAACCAGTGGTTGTGACATTCTGCCCATCCCTCCCACCTTTTCCTCCTGCGAGTGGCTTGTCTGAACTCTTTCATCAAAGCAGAAATGCTGATTCCCCACCCCCACCCCCGTAGTATTTGTTAGCAGCAAACTCTGTCACAGGCTGGGAGAAAATTATAGCCACAAGCAGGAACGGAGGTAGTGCATCTGTATGATCTCTGTGCTGCAACGTTATACTCCATCTTTGGCCAACGGCCTACTGAATTTCTGTGAAGCAGAAAGTCTTGCCAGCATAATAATATGGCCGCAGACTCTTCCTATAAACATGGTGGTTGTACTTTCTGGTGATCTAGAACAAAGCCTGCCTTCTGCTTGCTAACAGCACAGTCCTATCTGCTTGCTAACAGGCACAGTCCTATTACTACCCTGGTCGGACTCAGTGGGTACTCACCAAGACTGTAGCCATTATTGTCAATAGATCACCATCATTGTCATCATCACTGTCATCATAATCATCACCATTATTGTACCTATCCCAATTTTTCCAAGCCATGGCGAGTAATGATTAAATAAGATTAGACACAAGGGACTCTTGATGTAGTGACTAAAGCAGCTACCACATGGGAGATCCAGATTGAAGGGTCTGCTGAGCTATGATAGTTTGGTCCTTCCCTCTTAGCCTCACCTAACGTAATGTTTTCTGTTTTTCCTTTAACAGAAATGATATTGCCTTTTTTAAAATGTAGACATTTCAATCTCTTTTTAAATGTCAAAAAACAAAAGATAAGCAGTGCAATCAAAGTACTCTGGTCATAATGGGCTTCGAACAGATAGAAGTCTCATGTACCAGCACAAGAGAAAGGCAGGGTGAAAAACACTTTAAATAAAACTAAATAAAAATATATTTTCTTTGGGGCAACCATAATGACGGCAACAACAATGAATCAGGCTTACAGCGTGGTTGAATGCATGTCTGCTCAGATGTAAGCCCCATTAGAGCGAGCGAGCTTTCCGTCTGGCAAAGTGGGTATTGGACTGTGGCAATGATTGACTCATCACAACACAAAAGAGACTAGTTATTGAGTGCTGTGGATGTGGATACATCCCTTTTCTTTGTTGATGGTGCCATGTGCAATGTCATGGAGCAGAAAAATGACCTGTCACCGAGTTAAATGCCAATGGCTCTTGATGACTGCCAAATGTCACTTAGAGGCCATACTTGATGCCCTCCTTGCGTCACATTGAATCAGCCTTACCGAGGAAGCAAGAGGTGATGTCTTTTAGCAGCCTGAGTATGAACAGCGCTGATTTTCTGCTCTACCGGTGATTTCACAGGCAGATAAACACATTCCTCTTGGGCCTCTGACCTGGCTTGGTAATTAAAAGCCCATAATACACGTTTATATTCAAGGGAAATAACTTGCTGGGCTGGGGAAGGGAGGGGTGGAGAATCCTCATCATCCGAGGAGTGTGAAATCGCATTTGGCAAAAAGTTTCTTTAGTCATCATCTCGCAGCAGGATTAGCAAGGAGCTTTGTAACTGAGCAGTTCGGACCAGCCAAGCCAGGGACTTTCCAGTCTTTAAAGCCTAATTGCTTGTTATTAAAAAGCAGCAGGCAAGCCCTGTGGCTTCTTAATGGGAGAACTCGTCCAGAACTGGAAAGTTGTAGAACTATGGATCACCTGGTGGTTGCCATGGCTGTCCGTTCACAACAGTGCTGCCCTGCTAACCTGACACACTCACCACAGACTCTGCGGACTTATGTCTCAGCAGAATCAAGGAGTGCCATTGTGCCTGCCTCTGCTCTGTACATTTATTGCCTGACGGTTAGATGCCACTGTGCAAGGTAGGCATAAAGAGAGGAAGAGAGGAGAGTTCTTCAGTAAGAATGCAGTGGCAACAGAGAGGCTTGAAGTGTGAATGTTTTTGAACTACAACTCCCAGAATCTGCCACCCAGGGTGGCTTGTGATCACAGGGGATTCTGGGCATTGTAGTCCAGAAAGTAGTTTTTCCAAGTACTTCTGTGAATGGTGTCCATTAGCCGTATCACAAGGAAGAGATGGAAGGCCAAAGCAGTTCACACAGAGGTGGATTGTTTGCAGTTCCTGGTTATTTTCTTGCATATAACTTTGGAGGGCCAAAGCATGCATGCCTGCTTTCTTCCAAGGTCTAAGGGAAGGAGGAAAAGGATGACTTCAAGCCAAATTACACAGTACATTAAATTGGTAGTCTACCTTTCTGGGCTTAATTTTTCTATGCTATATAGCAAGGAGGCGTTAGGAGGACTTGAGACTACTATGTTATTTCTTCTAGCACTAATTTTCAGGTTGTGGACTCACAAGGAGAACCTACACAGATAGCAGAAGGAGGCTTTCCCTCCTCAGGTGTGCCAACCTCTATAAATAGGAAAGTGACAAAAGGAGAAGCAAAGGGGGCGGGGCTACAGAGCCCCCCCTCCCCCGGCCGTGGTAACGGTGGCTGGAGAACTGCTGCTGTTCATTGCTGGCGGGATTTCGCTAGACAGACCAATGGCCTGATTTTGCATAAGAAAAAAATTCCTGTAAAATTCCATAACTGCAAATATTATTAGGAATTAATGTGAATATGGAACAACTGTCATGAATAAAAAAATTTAAACTTAGGATCTATTTAAACTTGACATTTTTATCTTTTTAAAAGGTGACTCAATAATTTAATTGAAAAGTTTTGAAAGTGTTCTAATTTTCACTGTATTTTAATATGAGTTTAGTTTTAGTTTGGTATTTGCAGTTTACTGCATTTTGTTTACTTTTTTGCTGTATTTATTTTAACGCTTTTGTTTGGAACTATGTTGCAAACTCTAACGGTTAGTTACAATATACTACATTGTAAATACTTAAATAGATCTGAACTGTTGCCCTTTACTCCCTTGCATTTCAACTCTTCTCTTTGCTCCTTGTGTGTTAAATGTCTCTGCGTGAGGCAGAATTTGGTTTTTTTTAATTTTTAGGGATGCCATGTTCTGCATATATATATGTAAGATAAACTGTTGTAATGACATTGACTTACTTCCTCTTTCAGTGCTGGCAACCAACAGAATAGATCAGAGACAGAAAGCAGATGGCTTTCAAGAGTTTGCTGGACTGCAGCTCTTATCATCCCTCAATATTGGCTTTGATAGCTAGGAGTGAGGGCAGCTACAGTTGTCTGGAGGGCCATATGTCCCTGACCCCTAGTACAGAGCCTTCCTAATTATTCACTCTCAGTCTTTCTCTCAGCAATATTGAAAACGCAATACCAGCACTAGGGAAGGTTACTTTTTTTTGACTACTACTCCCAGAATCCCCAACTACAAAGGTCAAAGGGGATTCTGGGAGTTATGTTTCAAAAAAAGTAACCTCCATGGTCTGTATGGTGCAATTAAAGAGAAGGTGATACTAAGGCTAAGAAATCAATGTTCACATATCTATAACTCTGTAAAACTCAGAATGAAGTACCTTGCCTCTACTGTTATAATCATGATGAGGAATATTTTACTAAGGAAGATTTGGCAGTGGGAGGCTGCTATTCCACACCAGTTCCAAGTTTCAGGAAGCTAACTCTTCCCCTGCTCCTTGTCCTGTGTGGTTATTCCCACCCAAATTCTCTTATGAATTAGTTGGGGTTCCTGACCTGCTTGTGGGAACCACTGGATTAAGGTGATAGTTACTCCATGAATCAAGATATAGATCAAATTATAAATACCTTACACTGGAAACTTATGTATCTTTGAAATGTAATAGATAAGAATGAGTACTGTAAAATGTTCATGTTGATTTATAACCCCTGTTCCATCCCATGGCCCCCGTCCCCTATCCCTACACCTAACCTAGAAAATAAAATTAAAAAAAAAGATACAGACCAAATAATCTGTGATTCTACAACAGCAGGCACAAAATATTCACTGAAGGAGACAAGAGGAACAACGTATGTAATGGTGGGTCCCATTCCTGCAGACAGCAAGGAAACAGGTTGTGAGAAGAATTTAACCCTTTATTTATTTCTCTAGTTTTATCATACCAAAACCAAATAACCCCCCTCCCTGCTTCTTTACCTATTGGCACCTGTTGAGTCAAACAAGGATCTCTTTTAGTCAGCAGGACTCCACCTCTGTATAAAAAACCATGTGGGCTTGTTTGAAACAAAATAGTCTCAAATAATTCTGGTTAAACCTGACATGGTAAGAGTGCTCTAGCATTGTGTAAGCTTGCCACTAAAGAGCCAGGTGACCTCCCATATGTGATGAATATGCAACTCTTCACATCTTCTCTTCCTCTTAATCTCTTCCTCTCTTGCACAGTACATCGAGTGTTTTAATAGTTTTACACATGTTACCCTATGACCAAGATTTTTTTTCAGGGACATTTTTGCCCCCAAATCTACTCAGGGTCTTTCTAGGGACTGTTTGTCTAGTCATTTGTCAAATAAAATAAATAGTTTATTGCTTTTTTGGCCAACGAGAATCCCCAAAGAGATGTATAATAAAATTGTACAACAACCTGTGGAAGTGCATTGTAATACATGGCAAAAGTCCATTTCGTAAATCAAAGCCAGTGAAATAATTGAGTTTTTCAATTGCCCTTGGAAGGAAGGCAGACTGATTTCTGATAGATATTATGTATACCTGCATGGGTAATATTTCCCAAGAAAGCACTTTCAATGTGCGAGGTTTACAATTTTCAAGAATCAGAAGCACTAAACTAGAAACTTATATATGTCTAGTAGCTCCCTTCTTGATTTGGGTGGAATGGTTGAAGTAATTAACCCTAGTATCAAAAGATGTTAATTCCCTTTAGAAAAATACACATATTTTTAAATTCAAAGAGCTTTAAATTAGCTTTGAATGTTAGATGAAGTTAATATACATGACATCATTTACTTTAATATGGCAGATATAAATATTAATCAACCACGTGTGAATTGCAGGCAACAAAACAAAGAAAACAGACTATCTACACAGACATTAGACAGACAGGGCCCTAATGTTTTTCTTTAGAAAGCAAAATTAAGTTTGAATTAATATAGGCAGAACTTGGAACACAAGCATTCTGGGTGTTTCCAGATAGACAGGTGCTAGCACTGTGAATCAAAACATATTTTGCAGCTACTCCATCATTTCTTTCATTGTCCCACTTCAGGGCTGGGAAACAAGAGGAGGGGAAATATAGGAGAAGCACAAAATCATGTGGTTTATCATAGAATGCATAAATAGATAAACAACCCTCCCCAGCTAAGAAGCAACTTCACTGGAGTGAGATAACATAACAGTCACTTCATAATACAGCTGGTCATGTGGCAAATACTTTGGCCGGAGGAGAACTGCCTGCTTGCCTAATGGGTCATTTAGAGATCTGTTCAGACATTGGGTGAGCTCTCTGGATAACTATGTCAGCCTCAGATGGACTGGCCAATATTTTATAAAGTAATACATTACATCCAGACATAGCATGTCTGGATCTTAAATCTAATCACAGTCCTTCAGGGTTCTGAAGCAGCTGTTAGGGATGGGCCTTTTATGTCCAAACAAAAGATCCCTTAGGGATGAGCCTTTAGTGTTCTTTTGGCAATTGCTGAAAGAGAGCTTCTAAATGTGAATAATTTCATGTTTACGAAAATGTTTCATGTTTGTTTTGTGTCCCCTCTTTTGTTTAACTTGTTGATGCCCTTTTGCGCTTAGTCTGTCAAACGGCCTGAGAAATGTTTCATCCAATATTGTTCTGAGGGTTGTCACCAGAGCCAATCAGAACATCTGGGGTGGGGAGCGGGAATGTCGAATCTATAAAGGGACCTGGAATCCAGTGAGAAATTCTCTTTGTTTCAGTCGTTCCTTGTGTTGATCCTTTTTGTTTGTCTGTTTGTGGCCCTTTTCTTTCTTAGATTATTTTTCCTGACTGGCTGGCTTGCCTGCTGCTGTAGCCTCTTGTACTGAAGAAGAAGAAGAAGAAGAAGAAGAAGAAGAAGAAGAAGAAGAAGAAGAAGAAGAAGAAGAAGAAGAAGAAAGCATCTATATTTTAGTAAATTTTGCTTGCAGGGGCTTTGTTTATGTTTTTAGCTTTTATTTGCTTGCTTGGTTTTCCTGGTTTTGGATCATAGGGTCTGTCTTTCTCTGTGTACTTTATGTCCCTCCACACCCATTGTGTTGTTGTTGGTTGCTTTGATGAGTGAATTTCTCTGTGTGCCAAGCAGCCAGTTCCTGCTTGCTTACCTGCCTGCTTCTTTGCCTTTTTAGTCTTGTACTGCCCAGGCCCCAGGACTCTGTTGTCTTGGGCGGCTGGCACTGAACTCATACTGATTTCTCTTTCTTACATACTGCTACCTGCTTTTGGAGTAGATTGATTCTCTGTTACCTTACCTTTGCATTCTGGAATAGTTTTTAAGGATTCTGTAGGGCTTTGGAGGTTCCAGAAAACACAAATTGGAAACAAGAATGGGAAATCCCAAAGAGCCTTTGCCTTTCATATAAAACAAAAAGACTGGTACACAAAAATGTGCAAATGAAGGAGGCATCCTGTACAAGAACCTGAAACAATAGCAGCTATCCAAACAAGCAAATACCAAAACAAGAATCCTAAGGTGGTGTTGAATATATTGACCACCCATCATTCTTCTCCCATATTGTGTCACAAGGATTTCATCGGGAAGCAGGAAATGTAAATAGAAACCACTGTATGAAGAAACAAAAATCTCTTTAGCAGATTAACTTGCAAAAACTGTAGGGCAAAATAATATTTCTTCATGAAAACCTGGTGGAACATGTTTGGAATGGCTTTGAAGTATGATACAATGTGTACTCTGTTCCTTGGATTTATATATCTGGAGATACAGGCTAGAAAAAGAGTGATGAATTGTTTCTCTATATCTTTTCTCAACATCCTGGTTATTGGGTAACACACCTACAGTAGTATCTGTTGGACGAGCGAGGAAATCAGTTTCATATTTACAAACATGGACATATTTCAGGAAAGGTTATGGACTTGCATCTTTTTGTGCATGTGTTTTGTGTTTGCCAGTCATGCCCCTCTCTGTGTGGGCTCATTGTTAAAATGGCAAGATCTGACAACTTTTATGAATTAGAATGACTTGCCTTGAGAAGACAGGATTTAAATAAATAACCAGTAAACGGATTTATTTGAGTGTAAGTGATATTAATTTGTCCCAAACAGTAGACAAAAAACAAAAACAAAACAAAAACCCACAAATGGGCCAAATAAAAAGAAATTCAGGGCCAAGTGAGTTACAACTTATTTTACCCACTAATAATTGCAGTCTGTAATAGTCATGAAGTTATCCAAGAGGACAGTGGCTGTCCGGTTGATTTTTATCGGTTGCCATAAGGGCAGTGGCTGTCTGACTTACGTAATGCTTAGGAGAACAATTCTTATAAGAACTTTTCTGGTCCTCTTTACTAGAAAGACTATAATGTGATTATTGTTCTTGGAGCTGTGCACATCCATGGGTTAGTTTTGTTTACTTAAAGTGAAACCTGATATGTTCCAGTTTTCTTACATATCTCTTGTACAAGACTAGAAATGTGTTTCAAACCAAGATGCTATACCACATACTTGGAAGTGGAAGTTCTTATTTAATTGGTGGAAATATCCACTTCACGACTCCTCAGAGTTTATTCTTTTCTGAAGTATCCTGTTGAAATGGTAGTGTTTTCAGAAAGCCTTCCATGGGTAAAAATTGGAGGGGCACTCTACTCATCCCGTTTACATCCCTCCCTGTACCAGAATCCTGCAGACCTGGTCAAGGGGGTGGCAAACCATGCCCGTTCATTGTTTTTGTTTTTAAGTTTGAGCACATGCATGTTTCAGTGTTTTGACAAGCAGGTTTGGATGGAACCCATCAGTGTAGTTTTGCCATCTGTGATTGGCAGTACTGCCCTCTACTTGCTTAAATCACTTAGAGAAGAAGATAGGTGTAGCATTTTAACTTACAACCTCTCTAGAATTATAGGTTCAGTAGAAGTTACATCCAAAGAAGAGTGTGGAGGGTTGCAGCTTTTAACTCTGTCATGGCCACGGATTGCTGATTCTTTTCTGTCGTGATGGGAATTAGCACAAGAAAGTCTTCCATCAGCGGTGTTTGGAAATAACTTGATAGTGAAAAAAACGTTGCCATGAACCTGGTATTTGGGAAGAAATCCAGAATTTTTTACTTTGTGTCCAATACAGTGGTGCCTCGCTTAGCGATTGCCTCATTTAACGATGTATTCGCTTAGCGATGAGGTTTTTGGAGTGATCTTGTGCTCTGTTTAGCGATGTTTCCAATGGGAAAATTTCGCATAGCGATGTTCGGGACCTTGCTTCGCTTAGCGATGACAGTTTAGGTCCCCCTGTTTCGCTTAACGATGTCCGTTTTTGCTATTTTAAAAGTGTCTTAAAATGTTCAAAAACTGTTTAAAATGCTTGGAATCGTTAGTGCACCCTGTAAAACCTTTGCAAACTTAATTTGGCTTTGTTCTGAGTCTTCGTTAATTTTTGGTGAATTCCCCCCCCCCATTGGAATGCATTGAACTGTAGGTTTGACAGCTGAAATTCTGAAATGTTTAAGCCCAGTGACCCTTTAACTTGGACAGTTACCAACTGTTACACATAGTGATCTGTTCGATACCTTTCTAGAGTTCTAATCTGCCCTTTCTTTGAACTTTTGGATTTAGTGGCCAGAATTTATTATTTATGATACTTTTGTCCCACCTTTCTCCTAAAAAAAAAAGACCCAAGGTAGCTTACATTATTACAAACACAATATAAAAAATCTAAAAACAGTAAATTATTAAAATATTGAAGGATTAAAAATAATATATTAGACTATTAAGGAAAATCATTTACAAAAAACAGTTAGAAGCAGCAAAATATAAACCATCCTGTTTATTACCTCTTCAACAGTCAGTCACTAAGGAAAAACCTGCCTGAAGAGAAAGAGAAATTTGCCTGCTTGTCAATCCAATTAGTAGCCCCTCCCAAATGGCAGACCCATTGCCTCAATGAGATTTGTATGTCTTGTGTTAAGTCTTGACTCATCATTCAGCAACTGTTTAAACAGCCTGCTCTAACTGGGAGTATCAGTTGAACTTAGGTCCACACATACAAATTTGCTACTGCAGAGCAGTGCCTGCAATGTTAGCTAACAATTTCTATTTGAGTGTCAGCCATATTTGCTTGGCTTCTGATTGATTCCGCTGGTGATGCCACACTGCATGACTCGTTTCTGGAGGACTGCTGTGTAGAGTATGTTCCAACGGGTTCAAATGTGCACTTGTGTGAGAGTGTGTGCAGGGGATAGCATGTGAACAGACCTTTCATTTAGCAAATTTTGCTCTGAGTGCAGGCCAGAATGCTTCCATGCATAATAATTTTGGATTGTATGTACATACTATACATATAATTCATGCATAATTCAGGTTTCCTTGGTCCGTATTTTTCACAATCGTGTTCTCAGTTTTCAAATCTGCTCTGTTGTTTGTTTACTATCTACTGTCATTGTTTCAAATGAAGGAGCTCAGGCGGAGAGGGAGAAGACAAAGATAATTGGAAAAGAATGTCTTGTTTTCATGCTAATAATGAGTGTCATCATTTTATTTATACTGTGCATTTTTTTCCCTAACAGAAGAACACTTCAAAGAGGAGAGAAGAATAGAAGAACAGCATAAAAGAAATGCTGGGGGTGAGGAGAAACTATAATGAAAACCAGTTAGGAAAACAGAGAGGCAAAACTGTATTGAACCGGTAGACCTTGTCAGTGCATTTAATTTCTGTAGAGTGCCGAAAGACCTGCACAGGCGTTTCCAATGTTCAGAAAAGAATGGGCAACTAGTGGTGGTTGGCCTCCTTCACGTGCAGCTAGGGAAATGATCTCAGTTGGTAGCCTTCATACTTGGATGTACAGAACAGTGGAAGAAAGATCCGCATGTTGTCGAACTCGATGGGCACAAGAAACAACAGCCTCACAAGAACATTTGAGTGTGACAGACCAAATCTACCAAGTTACCCTCAAACAGACTTTAGAATTTAGGAATTCAGAATTTAGAAACAGAATTCAGAATTTAGAAACCGAAACGGAATTTTGAAGCAGAAACAGAATTTAGGAATTAAGTTCCCCAACCACTAGGTAGCAGCAAGTCAAATGGTGCCCCTGTGGATGTCTTGTGAAGCCAACCGTATGACACTGGAAGCAACATTGGAGCTATTTTCATATGGTTTCTTCTCAGGACCTGCTGAACCATTTGGTAGAATGAGGCAGTAACAGATGCTTCATCAGTACAGTACTGAAGAAAGATTGAAGTGAGTCCAGTGAGCCTTTGTGCATTAAATGGGAGAGGGCACAAGTTGTCTTGTCTTGGCCTTCCTTCTTTCTTTACTTCTCTGAGGGCTTTTGGATGATGGGGTCATGTAGAAAGTGAGGACGTTCCATATCACTTGAAGATCTTCCTCCTTACCAACCAGTTAAGGAACACATTCTCTTCAACATTTCACAGCTATATTTATAACACCTGTTTCCACATCAAGGATGCAACTAATGGCCTCTCTTCCCATTACATATTGTTAAGTGCCATTAAACCATTTCTAACTTTTGGTGAGCCTTATAGGGTTTCCAAAATATGCGTTTTGTTGTTGTTCTCTCAACAGTGTCAAAACTGGGTACTATGAACTGTACAAGCCTATGGAACAGGAAGACAAGGAGAATGTGAGTAGGCTTTTGTTTAAAGTATGCTTTCCAGCAAAGCTTCTCCCATGTTCTGCTAACAGAGTGTCCTTGAAAGGAGTCAAATCAGTTGTTAGCTCTGTTTAGTCCTGCTCTCTCCAGTCCTGCTGGAGGTACATGGGTGACATTTTGTGAGTGGAGAGGTGATATCCTATTTTATGATATACACATACTTCATCAAATTAGTCCTGGTTTACAGGCAGTGTAGTAAAAATGCCAGATAGAGAAAGCAAATTCTGAAGTGACACAAAGAGCAGATTTGAAGGTACTCATAACAAACACGCTCATAGGGGGGCAATGTTGACAACCTTTATGCCAATCTGTGGAAACCCCACCACATATTTTAAAACAAAAAAACATAATAAACAAATTGATAATACTAACTCAGTGAATTAAACTTCTGGGGGTTTAAACATTAATAGTGGTGCATTAATCTCCTCCTTTTCTCACATTTAGCACCAAAAAATTAATTGTAAATCAAATGTTCCAAACTTTTTGTTGTAACAAAATGTGGTTAAGAGTAGATTGGTGCGTAAAAATAGATCTGCTGTTAACTCAGGTGATGAGAGTCAACAGGGTGGCAAAACAAGTGTATAGTTCTGCTGTGTCTTTCTGTCATCATTGATGGGCACAAGAAACAACAGTGCTGTGTGTAAATCCTGATGAAATCAGTGGTACTAAATTTGAAACAAGAGGAATGTGATCCAGCTGCAAGCATCAATGCCACCCAAACCTAAGCTTCAACACTGCAATGAAGTTTCTTGCAATCTGAGGCAGCTTCAAAAATTCTATCAGGCTGTTTCAAAGCTGACGTTTGCTAATTGCTTTGTTAGTGTAAAGATTAGTATTGGGACTGTGATTTTTGTTTGAATATCTGTCACTCACATTTATCTATTTTCTCTCTCTCATTCTCTCTCTGTCTCTCTTTCCTGGCAAGTAAATCAGCTCCCAGCTTCTGGCCTCTTTGCTGGAGACAACGCTGGAGGAGAACGTTGTAGGGCAGCCTAAGACCCTCTTTATTGTAAAGCTAAACTGATAATGTCTTCACAGTCATGGCAATGTGTAAATTTTTCAGCTTCATTTTAAATCCAGGAGTTTCCTTCCTTCAGTATAGGTGGAATTGCTTGTTATCCCTTTCTTGTGATTGTATCTGAAAGCAGGTTGGCCAGTTCTCTGGCTAGATTCTGGGGAATAGAGAAATTACTTTTTTTGGATCACAATTCCCAGAATCCCTTAGCTGACATGATCCCTTTAGTGAGCCATCTTTGTAAATTGCTGCTTCCTGAACTGAGCTGACTGGATAGCTCAGTGGTTTACGTATCTGGCTGTAGAGCCACAGGTTAAGAGTTCAATTCCCAACTGTGGCTCCCAGAAAATCCAGCCTTTGTGGCCTTGGGCAAGCTCTACAGTCCTAGGATGCACCCAGAAGACAGGAATGATTTATTTATTTAACTTATATGACACCCACTCTACCCAAAGGTCTCTGGGTGAGAGATAAACTACATCTCAGCATTCTCTACTACAAAGTAGAGAACCTCAGAAGGGTTGCCATAAGTCAGAATTGATTTGACAGCACATGATTATTATGCATAAGCTACATACTAGTCACCCAGGTTTGTCACTTCCATTTGTTTGGGGGAAGAATATCCACTTTATCCCCCATAATGCTCATTTGAGGTCCTTTGGTTCACAGGAACCTGGGTACAAACCAGCTCGAGGCCCTTCTAATTAGAGAGAACATCAAATAGGCTCTCCTGGTCTCTTTATGTGGCACCTCATGGGTCTCTTGTCAAAGATAGGAAAGGCCAGTGTTGTCAAGTCAACCTCAGTTTACTTTTTATGCATACAGTGTATTCTATACTGAAGATTTTGGTAGAGATTTTCATTGTTTGGAACTGGGAAGAAATGTGACCTTTGTGAGGGGAGAAACAACTGTAGTTGTTAGCCTTTCCTGTTGTGCTCAGGATATAATAAAAGGAGGCAAATTAACAGGGCTCAATTAGAGATGAAATAGAGCGACATATTTTGCTTTCAATAGTAAGTCTCTCTAAAAATGTTGAAGCAATAATAACATACTCCCAAGTATCTTTAGGGTAATTTTTGCTTCATAATGCATAGCCTCAGTTAAGCCACTGGCTGTGGAACTACCAGCCAGACAGAAAAAAGTTTGACCCTTCTCTCCTCCTCCCCTCCTTTACTCACTCATCCCCTTTTCTTTATTTCCCTGCATATTTCTCCCTCTCAATTCTTGACTTTCAGTTTTCCTTTTGCACAGCATCAGGAGGAGGAAGTGAGTTTTAAAAGACTTGCGAAGTATTGTGAAGAGTAGGGTTAAGAAAAAAAAGAGAGAGAGAGAGAGGTTAATGCGACACTCCATTCTTTACAATTCAATGCGAGAAATTTCTCTTTCTTGGCTCAAGGCCTCTTTCACCCAGAAAGGGGGGGGGAGGCTGTCTCCTTTTGAGCAATTATTGTGGCAGCAGTGGCAATTGTTACTAGTGATTTACCAGTATCCATTAAAATAGTTTTTTAAGGGTACAAATGCAGCGGCCATAAAGTGACCACAGCACCTTAAAACCCATCCCCTTTGCAAAGGAAATAAATCAACAGCAACATTCACACATGCTGAAACAATAAGGGATGAAGTGAGATGTCACCTTCCTGGAGATGAGGAAATAAACCAATTGCCAGGGCAAATGAATTCTTGTTGGCCATGCATCATGTGAATGTAAAATTACAAAATGATCCAAATAATGGCCAAAACAGTATAACTGGGTGACAGGTGTCATTGAACCCTAAGTTTAAATAAAGCAACTTTTCCAAACTTTGCAGCCGGCTTCTTGTCCCTGCCCTGGCCTTTAATAGCAGCTTGGCATGCAGAAATTATCCAGTGGCCCTTTTCTGAGTCTCATCACTCACTTATTGGCTGTATCATCTCTAGACTACACCACTAATAAAGCAGGGATGAGTAAAGAGTAGCCCTCCAGATGCTATTGGCCACTCCCAGCATTCCTCACCAATGGTTTTGTTGTCTAAGGCTGCTGGGAGTTACAGTCTTCCAACCTCTGGAGAGCCACACTTCATTCTGGATCAAAGGAAAAAGAAGATCAGGAATGGATGAGAAAAAGATGGACGTTTTCATTATTTCCAAATTGGACTGTTTTTATGGGGAGATGGGAGCATGAGAAGGATGGCCTCAAAATTGGAGGATCCTAATGGAGAAGCTTAAGTTTTATCTTTTGTTTTTCCTCCCCCGCCATATTCAATCTTTATTTTTCAGAAATGAGCACTTTGAACGCCTGGTGTTTTAGAACTTAGTCTGCATGCTTGAATGAAGTGATTTACTCTTTTTAAATAATGCACTAATCGGAGCCAGAATTTGCCTCTCTTTGCCAGTCTTATCATGTTGCTATCCTAAGGGTTAACGACTGCCTAATGACTTAATAACACACGTCTTCCCTTGATTAATTCCCACAGTAATCCTAGCATCTGGCTATGTGAAGCAGACAATAAATAGTTTTCTGACAGAACTCCCATAAGTTAAATCCCTTTCAGCCTGAGAGTTGAACCATTTTTTTATCTTCGTTGCTGAGATAAATTGTACAGAATCTCAATGAGAACTAATAATTTCTCCACTGACAATGCCTCTGGTTGGTTTCAAGGGGCATGTTTTAGTAGTAGCTAGGGTGACAAACTGCAACAGAGGACAAGGTTCCAATATCTTTGATAATTGCTTTTTAAAATACCTTTTATGTCCTTACAAGGCACTCTCAGTATTACGTGTATATACAAGGCCCTCTCCCTTTTATGTTGGGCACAACTCTGCAAGATCACTATGAATGTCTTCTTCTTCTTGTCCCTATGTAATGTCAAGTTGCTGCCAGCTTATGGTGACCCTATGAATGATCAATATCCAAAATGTCCTGTCCTCAACTGCCCTGCTCGGCAATTGAGAGCTTAGGGAGTCAGTCCATCTTGTATTTGGTCTTTCCTCTTTTCCTGCTGCCTTCCACCTTTCTCACGATTATTGTGAATGTCTCAGCAGTGAAATTATTGGAATTGGGATGGCCAGGTGCAAAATAAGACAAGGCTTCCTAACCTTTCGTAGTTGCTAGGGCACTACACTGCCCTTTAATCAGATCCATGTCTGAACAAGGGCATAAAGATCCGGACCTGATTTGATCTGTCTATTAAAGTAGGGAATTTTGTGTGAATAAAGTACTCAGTGATTAAGGGGATATAAAAACTGTAGCTCTGGAAATGTGAGATGTGATTTTAAAAAAAGGACAGCAATGCACTGCCTGTTAGAGGTTGCTTCTGGCAAACAGGTAAGTTCACCAGGTTAGCAAAATACATGTAAAGGGCTATTGGTTCTTTAGACTGGCAAAATACGTTGTAATTCAATGTGGTTTGCAACTTTGGTGAATTTCGTGCATAACTCAATTGTTTTGTTACTAGACCAAGACCCATAGAAAAACATTGCATCTCCACTTCAGTAGCAAGATAAGATTTTTTGTTTTCTAAACAACGTTATCAACTTTTTCCTCTTTTTAAATTTTTTTTGCAGGAGTAGCCAGCTCCATTGGACTTCCTGTTGTATCTGCAGCTGTAGCAGCCAACCCAGATGGCGGAGAGGAGGAGAAAGACACCACAAGGCAACATGTAGCAGCAGCAGCAGCTGTAGCATATACAGCATATAGATACAAGGAAATCATGAGGTTCTTCCATAGATTAAAACTGGCAGGTGGCTGGATGAGCACTATAAAAACATATTTTTTAAAAAATCTGTGTGTCTGAATATGCTAAAAGGCTAAGTAATGTCTTTCCACTTTTATACATGTTTACTTTTAAAAGAGAGGTACCTTTTATATGAGATCCTGTATTTTTGGATTGAAATATGATTTAAGCTCTTATTTGTAACTTTTTATGGCTAAAAGCTTATAATTGAAACAAGATTTTCTGAATACAGTGTTCGTCTGTAACTTAATTAAGTCATCATATATTTTTAAGCCAAATGTACAACTTTTTCTCATAGTTATAAAAATATTTTCAGTGGTTTTTGAATTGTTAATTTTTGGATTTTTATGCATAGAAACAATGAGATAAATAAAGCTTGTAAGATAGGGAATCCGGTGTTGCTTGGAATCAATTTTCTCTGCTTTCTTCACCATGAGTGAAAAAAATGATTAAAAAAACTTATTCCTTGATACCCATTAGAACTCTGATATGACTGAAAAGGTTATCTGACTTCACACTGGAATTAAGCCTTTCAGGGATAAATGTCAGATTTGACTCGTTACCAAGGGTGTTATAAATCTTATAGTACTCTGAAGACTTTGTTTAAGTGTCATGCATTTGACCTTGATGTGTGTTCTCTGGAAGATCATCTGATCTGATCTATGTCTGTGCATGTATTTCTGCATTTCTGAATATCTCCCCCCCCCCCATTTGCTAGAAAAGGAAAAAATAAATGACACATCACAGTGAATTTTGGAGATGTGATGGATCTTTTAAAAAAAGAGTTAGCACACCAAATTATGGGCACTGACCTTTTCGATGGCAAGAGAGACAACTTTCTCTAAATTTGGCTTGCTGTGTTCTCCTCCTCTTTCCCTTTCTCCTTTTCCTTCTCTTTCTTAGTGTTTGGGGAAGGTTTTTTTGTTAATTCCTTTTAATACAAAAGCCAGCTACAGCACAGGGGAAACATGAAGGAGGATAGCTAAATGTCCCAGCTTCCACTCAGCCCTTTTTGCTCTCATAGTGACCAGCCCATTGTATATAAAAATCACTCTATAAGTTCCTTAATTAGAAAAAAAAATATTTACTTACAGTTGTGGAACTTCAGTTACAATCAGAATAAAGCATGAAAAGGATTAAGAAAAGCAATTATAGTCTCAACCATGCTTTCAGCATTTCTCGAGTCTGGTCCACAGCCCCAGCGGTTGTACAGAACACTGGTTCCCAAACTTGGGTAACTCAGGTGTTCTTGGGCTACAACTCAGCTAGCTCAGCTAGTGGTGAAGACTTCAAGGAGCTGCAGTCCAAGACCTCCTGAGTTATCCAAGGCTGGGAACCAATGGTGTAAAAGATGAAGCTTTGGGTATAATGATCAAATTATGTCATCAGCACATATTTTCAATTATAGTGCTCCATCTCACCTTTTTTTAAAAAATAGAGTTGTCCTGTTCCTTTCTGGCACAGTGCTACGGGCTGCTGCATTTTCGGCATGATTCAATTATCCCATTGTGTAGCTTGTGTGAATGGTAAGTTTGCACCTAAATGGAGCTGCAGTTGGTGTTATCTGACAATGCTCCAACATAGTAGGTGGGCTGTGACATTTTAATAGATGATTGGGACCTCCCCTCCTTTATTTTCATTCCCCCCCCACTGCTTTATTTTTTTTTAAAAATAATTTCCTTATTGGTGCAGTGATATTCTAGATAAATGAGATACATTGGTGGTATTATGGATGCCATGCTAGGTAAATGCATTGCTGTTTCGCTATGTCACTTACTTTATTTAACCAAAATCTTGACCACACACAGGCACAGCCTCCTGAAGAACAAAGCTCCTATCTTTGGGTCACCTGCTCAGGCTTTTAGAGTCTGCCAGTGGAGCCCCTGCTGCTTCCTTCCTGCCACGTTGCAGAAGGATAGAGAGAGGAACTGACTGACCGACTCCATGGTCTCTGCCCCCAGCCCACCCCTAAACCAGTGCAGCCCCAGCAGAACGGAGCCCTGGCTGAGGAGGAACGTAGGAACCAAGATTACCTCCCTTCTGTCTCCCCAGCCTTCACCTAATGTTTTTCCCTCATTCCATTACCGCAGTTAACATCACCACACTACCGCTGTCACCTCCCTACTCATGAGTAAACCAGGTAAACCTCACTCACAAATAAACCAGAGATTCAAAGACCTTTCTGTACCCTTCTCACAGGGTACAGAAATAAGATGACACCTTTTAAGACACTGAAGATAACATCTTTTAAGTGTGAACCAGACCATTCCAAATTCTTTTGTCTGGATCTTCCCTAAGTTCTTAGAAGCATGCCAAATCAGAAATAGTTTCTGAGGAACAAAGATGATAAATAATAGATAATCTGTAAACTGTAAGGGAAAACCTTTAAAAGCTGACTATGTGTCTGTGTTACAGCAGGAGCTTCTTTCACCTCCCAGTGTTTGCAGATGAAGGCAGAACCGGATGGTCTAGCTAGCCCATGATTAGAACTGAGAGTACCTTAGAGCTGAAGGGCTGTGATTCACAGGGATCCTTGTTTTCTGAGAAATCTGACTTCAAGGGAGTCCCAGGATTCAGTCCCGAAGACCAACCATAAAACAAAGCAGGCTAATTTGTAAACTATATGAGACAAGAAAATCATCTGCATTTCACTAAGATGTTTCAGCCGTTAAGGAATCCCCTAAACCAATTACCATTTGTCTACAAACCTCTTCCTATCCTAAGTTTGCTTTTTTTTTTTTTGGTCTTGAACACTTAAGTATGGGATTCATTGAAAGTCACATCTTTCAAACATAAAAGGATTCTGGAATCACTTCGCTCTTACAGTCATGTGTTTATTTCTGCCAGTATAATTCTCAGTAAAAAACAACAACAACAAAAAACAAAAACAAAACCATATTCAACTATTAATGTGACATACATATGTCCAGAAGAAGGAAAAAAGTGATTAAAGTACAGCTTTTGGGGGTTCATATAAATAACCTAAATTTTAAGATAACGATCCTTTTTTTGACCCAGTTGTATTTTCCTGAGCATGTCAGACCTTTCAATAAAGCACGTTTGCTGAAGATGTTGGTTATGGTAGTTTCCTCACAGTAGCAACTAGGCCCTCACATAAAAGCATGGATCTTTACAGATTGCAACATATGCTCCCCCCCAACCAAATTTTGAAGTGTTATTCATTTATCCTATTGTGACATATACACACAGCCATTTTCATGATGATTTTCTCATGGTGGCATCTGAACATGTAGAAATAACACCTTTGACTCTACCCACCTCTGAAAAACAGGCCCTGAGGCCCATCCCCTGCTTAAGACTTATGGTCAAAAAAAGGGGGGGGTCCCTCCCCAACAGCACTAAGTAGTGAATGAGGGAAAAATAAACAATATATGAAAATATGGGTTCCAAAAGTAGAATTTTTAAAAGATACAGAATATGATTCTCTTTTTGTGGAGGGAGAGGCTAAATAATTTCCTTCAGTTCTGATATTTGTAGAAAGCCAGGTCCAATTTGCAAAATTATCACTTGAAAAGTTAGACATGCTCCAGGTCTCTTTTCTTCACACATACAGTACCTGATGCACAGATAACCCAGTGTGATACAGTGGACAAAGTGGCAGACTAGGGCTCAGGAGAACTGCTCAGCCACGGAAACTCACTGGGGGAGCAGAACTCGTAAAACCACTTCTTAAATATCTCCTTTACCTTGAAAACTCTATTATGGTCACTAGAAGTTGGTTCCAACTAGACACACATAAAATTTGATGCACAGCAGCCCTCATTGTCTTTATATCTGCTCCCCTTAATCCGACACATTTTAGTAATAGCAGTTATTGTTCTCTCTACTGAAGCTCTTCTGTTCTTTATTTTTCATGTTTTAATTTGGTTCTCAAACAAGTGTTTCCATATATTATTTCCCAACCATTCTATTAAACACACACACACATATATACAGAGCACTGCACTGCACTGCTCTTGCAAGCACAATTGTTTCCTGCTGTCTAGTCATTCTAAATTTTATGGCAACATTTATGAAAAAACATAACCTAATTAAACACAGCGTTGAAATGAGTACATGAAACAGACTTTGAAGTAGATGAATTTGTTGTCTTAGAATTAATCATTTGATTGGAAAGAGACTAGCATAGCAGTGCTGAGTATTTTGTTGTTGGAGCTTTTATTCACTCAAGTCACAACACGGCCACTTTTTAAAGTTCTAGGATTGCAAGGAAAAATGGTTTAGCATATGCTGAATTTCCCCATGAAAATCAATGCTCTGTACCAGAGTGCTAGCATAACATCCCCAGTATCCACAATAGTTTTACATTTCTGTATTTCTATTAGAGATCACACTGATTATGATGAATGGCATTGTAGCTGCATCCAGTCACCCTGAGGTTTTGTTTTGACTGAATGTGTCTTTTAAATATTAAAATAACTTATGGAATTAATTAATGGTGACATGATGTGCAAATGTAAATTTATAGCCTCGTACAGGTCTGACACTGTGTACCCAACAATGCCTTGTAAATACAAATTGGCGAGTGGCCAGTTCAGTTTTGTCTTAAATCTGAGATCATTTTAGAGGATAATATGATTTCATACATACCTGCTTATTTCTATGAATTTCCATGAACAACTCTTGCTTACAAACCCTCCTGGCTCCCTCTCTTCCTGGTCTATGTTACACGGATTGTAACCTTAATAGTACTTGACTAGAAATAAGCCCCATGGAACTCAAAGGGGCTGATGCCTAGATAGATTTGTACAGGGCCATGCTGCTGGTTCTTACTGTGCTCAAGAAGCACAGAAGGCGTGTCATACCTTGGCAAAGGAGTTATGTCACGGATTTGACGACAGGAAAAACGTAGAGTTATTGAAGACACTTACAAGTTCTTCTTCTTTTGCAAGACGGTTGTATTTACAAGTATTTACAAGTATTTACAGGCAGGCATCACATCAGCATGGCAGGAACTCTTTACACAAATGGACATAGTGTATAGCAGCAAATGGTGAAGAAAGAAGAGAATGATACACAGGCACTGTTCACTTATATACATATACATGGCATCTCTAGTCCAATCAGAATGCACATGACTTCATCTTCTGCACCTGGTGTCTTCTTATTTCCCGACATTGCATCATCTTCAGAGTGACTCAGCATTCTCACATCTGTGCACAATGGCAGCTTGTTAATAATACATTTATTCAGGTTCAGGCCTACAAAATTTCTATATTCTGACAAGTTAGCAGGGTCTGAAAGACATTCTCTGTTCAGAAATACTCCACAGGGCTTGAAAAGGAGCCATGACAGCTCAACCCTACTAGAGGGACCATGCAAGATGATCCTAGTCAGCGTTATTCATGGGTTCTTGCTTTGCTGCTTGGATCTGCCCCTGAAGAAATCAGCTTATACCATCATTTGTTTGTTTCCCAATGCTTGGATGGATTTGTTCATATTCTAAAAGATTATAATGCTTCTCTTAAGGCACAGTTACTAATAGTAAGAGCCTTAAGCCAAAATGTGATAGTACTATTGGTCCCATCTATTTGTCTTTGGCCTCTCACCACCTCTCTCCACCTACTCACCCACCGATTCACCCAGGATATGGACTCTGAGAACAGAATACAACCTTATCCCTGTAGCTTGACTCCACCAAAATATTTTTTTCCTACCAGAAACCCTGCAAAGGCAAGGTTTATGGATCTCACTGTACTTGGAGTTGTAATTGTCATTCTCTTTTTTTGGGGGGGGGAATCATTCCAGTTACGCATTTTAGTAGGAATTATACATGTGTATACAATTTCTCTTATTGAAAATTGTGCTTTCCACACTAAAACAAGGTGCAAAGAACTGCACTTTGCATTACAGAAGATTTTTGTCCCTTTATAGCATTGTGAGGTATTTTGTTTTCAACCCTTCCCCCTTGAAAAAACAACAACAACCAACAACTTTGGTTATGGCCCCCAAAACAGCCCATCATTATTGTGACCCCATAGCAAGCAACCTTTGCAACACACAGTTTGCAGTTGATTTGATTCAATAAACCATAGTTAAAATTAACCACAGTTTATCTCAATCCATAGATACTGGTAAATTGTGGTAAGTTAAAATACTTCTGGCCTTCTTTTTGCTGGAGACTATCCTGGAGGAGGAAGCTAGTATAGGGCAACCTAACTACCTCTTTCTTATTATGCTAAATTGTAGTTTCAACTTAGAATGAGTCTTTTGCCAGCCCCCTGTGATTTAAGGTGACGAAACTGCTTGCACTTGACCCAGAGAAGCTGGTGATCACTTATTTGGGATCTGAGGAGATTTTGAGGAAGAAGCCTAGCACTCACTTCCCAGAAACATAACAGGAACCAATATGGATTAATTAATTAATTAACTTCTCTCTCTCTCTCTCTCTCTCTCATTCTTTCTGTTTGATACAGTGGTACCAATAAATCTAATCACAATTCTAAATGTCATTATATTACTACATTTGGGGATTAACTTATTTACTAGTTTAGTATCTCATTGGCTGGAATCCTTTTACTCAGCGTAGTAAATTGCACTACAGTGGGCCCATTGAATCAATGGGAATTTGGTGAGCAGACCCCTCCATGAGTTCCATTAATTAAAATGGGCCTACTCTGACTACTACTTAATATACTAGAGTAGGCCCATTTCAAACAATGGAACCTGCAGAATATTTAGCTCATCAAATCCTCATGGATTCAGTTGACCAACTTTAGTGCATTTTACTGTGCTAAGCAAGAGGATTTTGGCCATTGTCTGACAGGATCTCTCTCCTCAACACCACTCCATGCAGTAACTCACAATATTTGTGAAACACAACTGTTCCATGACAAACCATAGCAAGTTCTATTTAAAAAAGCTCAACCTTAAAAAAATGTTATGGGAAGATACAATGGGGGAAGTGGGGGACAGGTTTATAAACAGAACTCCAATTATTGGAATAGTTACTCCTCATTAGAAATAAAAACAAACAAACACAACAAAGGAACAAAAACGCATAGACCCCGACATTGAAATCCACGCTGAAATGACTCAGCAGGAAACCCTCCTTGCATCTCTCACATGGTGCTACTCATAATTTAAAAAATGAAACTAGGAAAACCCTGACTAGTCATGATTTTATTTGTTGTTGCTATGTGCCGTCACGTTCCCTGTGACTCATGGCAACCTTATGAATGAACAGTCTCCAAAACGCCTTGTCCTCAACAGCCCAGCTGAGCTTTTATTTTATTTTTAATTATTTTATTTGATGTATTGAATACCGATTGTTTATTTCTATATTGACTTTATGCCATCATATTGTCCTGTTCACACCAGGTGACCTGTTGCATTAGCATTCATTTTCCTTTTTAAATGCATGCGATGTAGCTGTAGTGGAGTTATAGAACTGCTTCTCACGTATAGTTAGTGCTAGACTTTACAAATCTGTTTGCGATTTAATCTGCTCAGAGCAAAAGCAAGTAAAAAGAGATGAGGGGGAAGAGGAGAAAAGAACAGCTCCGCAAGGCTAATGAAATGCCAGAGTTTGTGTATGCTAAGCAGACACACGCAGAGGGAGATGTAAAACCGCAAGGGACAAACCCATCATTTACATGAATTATTATTGGCCCTGTGACTCCAGGGGAGGCTAGAAAAGTGCAGGGTAATCAAGTCACAAAGGCCCTGTCTCTCTGCAGAAGGCCATCATTTAAAAGGCATAATAAAAGAACAACCTTTCAGTACAAGAGTTAAGGAAATACTGTACATGGGTGTGTGTTTTTTTCCTTGTTTTTGTTATGTTGGTTTTTGAATCATAGGATTTATTAGAAGAAGAACTAGTTTTAACACTTTCTTCTTGCCACTGGAATTCAAATATTTCTGATATAGTTGTATACAGAAAGGGCTTTTTCTGTGTGCTGTGATTTATTATTCATCCAAAATTGTTTTGTGGGAGGCGTTCTGGGAGAGAAGTCGTGGCCACCTGGAAGTGACAACTGAGAGGACCTCCATAGTCGTCATTTAAAGTTGTCCCAGCATCAATGGCAAATCTATTCCCCACAAAAACATTGTGTATATGTGTGAAAAATTGCTGAATGCCCACCCCTTCATTCACTACATGCAGATAGGTTGACAATGCTGTGAGGCAGAAAAGAAATTTTATTAAGCACTAAAACAAGAAGAAGGATGTATCTCCCCATACAAGACTTCTCAGTGTTTAAGGTCATCAGAAGAGGTTCTCCTCTCCCAGGCTATAGAATGCTCTCCCTTGGGAGGTGAGGTTGGTCCTCTCCCTTCTATCTTTCTACCAACATCTGAAGACCCACCTTTTCAGGCAGGCTTTTAACAATCATGAGGCTTCATGACGAAGTCCCTGAATACTGGTTTTTTTTTTAATTTAAATAGTTTTTCAGATTTTTAAATGTTTTTAATCATTCCATGTATTTTAATCAGTTTTATAGCTTAATTGTTTCTTAATGTATAACTTACTGTGTGTTTAATTCTGTTCTTTTTAATATTATGAGCCACCTTGATTCCCCTTGTGGGGAGACAGGTGGCCTATAAATAAGAACAAACAATGCAGTTGAGAGGGATGGCCTTTACTCTAAATGGACTTTGTGATTATATTCCATAGAAACCTTTCTCAAATTGAGTAAGTATTTGCCACTAGTTGAGAAAGGTTTTTTTAAAATGTTCGTTCTGTTCACTTAACCCCAGTGTATGGCACGGGAAGTATGATCTCAAAACCAATTCAAGTCTCTTAATATTATTGCCTTTTTTGGCCTTAGTTAGATTCTAAGATTCTCACTGATTTCTTCAAATTTACAAGAAAATGAACAGATAATAAAATCTCAGATGATAAAAAGAAACTTAAGATACATGTGTGAAAAGGGAAATTCTCCTTCCATGAATAAATAAGGGTCTGACTTGGGAATTATTTTGATTTATTAGGGAAAGATTTTCCAACATAGGGAGAGGCTGCTATATGAGTAAGTGTTTTTGAAGATGTTTTGCCTCTTGCTTTTGACCGTGTCTGTCAGAGGAAGCGGCAATTCCAGAGAAAGCTGATTAGACATATAACACCATTCTCTGGAACGACAGTTTTCTGTGCTCTTCTAGCTGCAATAAACGTAACAGATATGTCATGAAGAAAGCCCTATTGGGATACTGCTTGGGTGTGAACTTTGAGGCATCTAGGTCCTGTTTGCTGCCAGTGCAAAATGAAGATCTGTTTCGAGGGTGGATACAGGCAAGTGTTGCTACAAACTAGCAGGAGGATGAGCCAGGCATGTTTTGCAAAATGGGTGTAGGAAACCCAGTTTACAACAATGATCTCAGTGTCGGATTTACTGTTACGAGAATGAAAGAACACACTGGGATTGACTAAAAACAGAGCAGTCGAAACCCATTCCCTCTGAAATCCTTGCTGTTAAGATGACTATTCAACTCCAAATAGCCAAATTCTCTCATTTGCCTACTTAGAAGTGCCAGTTAAACATATACCTTAATTTTCTCTTCTGTCCCGGCTCACGATGCTATTGGCTGCCCTGTTTTCTCATGCTACAGTTGCAGTGGGAGAAGATCACTGTTTGGAATAAGCTCTTGCTTACGTTTCTGGCATTGCCCCCTGCCAACTAAGAAGTGTTGATGATTGTAGTGACATCAGAAGTGAGTGAGAACAGTGTGGGGTCTGAGAGAGTGGCCAGCAGCTGCAATATTGCCTGAGGGAAAGATTAATCTTGTTCATAGTCTTAATTTGATTACAGTGGTTGTGTTTGGCTCCGATCTGTAACCTGTATGTTCTGGAGGGTCAATTCAAATGTTACGTCACCACACAGAGATTGCAGAAAAGCACAACCTTATGTTGTTCTCTCTCTCTGTCTCCCTCCCTCCCTCTCTCTGTGGGTGTGGAATATGAAAAGAATTACCACTAGTTTCATATCTATGCACTTATTGTCTTCTCTGTAAGGTATGGGAAACATTTGTCCCTCAAGATGTGGTTGGTCCGTGCATCCCTGATGGACGTTCTTTATAAATGCAAAACGTGCGTCCAAAGTCGGGAAGGCCACACTTTCCCCATCTTTGACATGCCATAGAATTTACCACAGCCCAGGCTCCATCCACTTCTATGCTCTTTTGCATTCCAAGAGTCACTAGCATAGACCTTATTACTTTGCATGTAATAAGGGCCATTCCACAAGTTCAGATGATTTTCATGTAATGAGTCCTCCCCAGAGAAGCATTTTTCACCTGCTGCTGCATGAAACGACAACCACTGAATCATTCTTGGGTATTTTTGAATCAGGCTTGAATTTTCTGTGATCTTACAGTGGTGCCTCAGTAGACAGTTACCCTGCATGGCAGTTTTTTCGCTAGACATTGACTTTTTGTGATCGCTATGGCAATTTTCAAAACAGTGATTCCTATGGGGGAATTTCGCTGGACAATGTTTGGTCCCTGCTTCGCAAACCGATTTTCGCTAGACGACGATTTTGACAGCCTCCTCCACGCTCGCAAAACCGGTGTTTTCAGGACCTAAACTTTGCAAGACAGCGATTTAAACAGCTGATCGGTGGTTCGTAAAGCAGCTTTCCCATGGCCAATCTTCGCTAGACAACGACGATTCTTCCCTATTGGAACACATTAAACAGGTTTCAGTGCATTCCAATGGGGGAATGCTTTTCGCTAGGCAATGATTTCGCTAAACAGTGATTTCAGTGGAACGGGTTATCATCGTCTAGCGAGGCACCACTGTATTTGTTACACGGTTTCTGTGAATAACAGAAAGTTCTAGCTTATTTTGATCTAAGCAACAAGATGGCTAGACGACGAAAGAGAGATGGTGAGTTCTCCTTGAGTCTCACAGCAAAACAGCCATTGCAGATTCTTGCTTTGTCCACCAGTACTCTCCCTGGAAAGGAAGTAGAAGATGACAGTGAGGAGGAAAAGAAGCAGTAGTGGCAGACAGCAAAGAAAATTGTGAGGAGGATGTCTTCTCCAGTGCGTCCTCTCCCCATAGGAAATTGACACTGCTCATTGCGTCCAGCTTCATGAATTGCATGAGGATGAGATTTGATCTTGTCAGTTTTTGTGTTGTGAGTACAAATTGGGGGGAAGTTACTTTTTTTGGACTACAGCCCCTAGAACAATGGTTCTCAACTGTGGGTCGCCAGATGTTCTTGGACTGCAACTCCCAGAAGCCTTCACCACTAGCTGTGTTGGCCAGGATTCTTGGGAGTTGTAGTCCAAAAACATCCAAGGCTGGGAACTACTGGTCAAGAATCTTGGAGTGAGCAGAGCCAGTGTACCTCCTAACTGATGGATTCTGGGTGTTGTACCCTAAATAATAATATTTTACAAAATAATATTTTATTTTTTAAAAAAGAAACTTTTACAAGTTTTGGACAAGTGTAATACTGATCCGATTAAACACAGCTGCTGTTGTGTCAAAGTGACTGACAGGCACACAGACTGTCTAAGCAGTGTATTTGTCCTTGCATAAAGCAACCACCACAAATAACTCACTATTCAAATATGAAGACCATGTGTGTTTCTGAATGTATGTGTTTGGATATTTAATCTTGATATACAGTATTAACTGCTTCTTTCTACATCTTAACTGCATTATGGAATCTCCCAAGCCACACACAGAGAAATACAGTTGCTAGAAAAGTAATTGCTATCCGAAGGCGAATGCTGTATTTTTTTAAAATAAAAGATACTTTCCAACAGCAGTGATCACCCTTGCAAGATCAGGTAGAATAGCATGAGTTGCTTCAGCCAAAGCTATACAAAATTGGCTGAATTTTCATTGCTTCAAACTGACCTCTGTTATCTTGTATTGTTTCTGTGTCTCTTTGGCATCAGTTTTATATGTCGACTTTTAATACTGGATTTTGAAGTTTTGTTGCCTGAAGACACTCATAATTTGATTCTAATTTAAGTCTGGCACATTTTTGTGATCATCCCATGTTATCTTTGAGAATCATTAAAAACGAAAGTATGGTACTGAGCATAGTCTTATGCCCATCTATTTAGATGTGTGTCTCAATG